>NC_084994.1:30981339-31281339 GCF_963854185.1 Sardina pilchardus | reverse complement strand
GCACTAAACTCCGAGTGTGGTAAACAAAAACAAAACATTTTCAGGGAAGGTCTGAAATTACCTTAGGAAGAAACTATTACATTTTGGGAGTGATCGGTATAACTGTCTGGATGCATGGGGCGGTTAGGCTATGTGTTTGCTTTGCGGAGGTTTACACTCTCTGAGTGCTTTTCTAGTTTATCAAATGTTATTTTGAGGCATTAAAAAACGTTGTTATTTTAGAATTGAGAATGAAGGGGCTAGGCAGAATGAAGGGGCTCTAGGTAGCCTACAGTTGCTTCCTCAACAACACTATTCAAATCCACAACAAAATTATTCATCTTGCATGAAGTAGCCTGTATGAGCTATAGTTTCAAAGACTAAATACTAATTATGACCGCTAGCATCGAAGCGGTCAGATAGTTGTAGTCAAAGTTTTTTTTCTTTCTTTCTTTTTTTTCTTTTTCCCCCCATCATCAATCCTGAAATTTTGGTCAACAATTCCCGGGACACCGTAACACGGGGCATATGAAACTTGGTGGGCATGTAGCCCCAGTAGACTTTACGGAAATATTTAGTTTGGTCCCCGGGGGCCACTCCACCCCCACGCTGCCCCTCCCCAAAGCCCAAAAATGACAGATTTTCCTAAATAACTACCTGAACCGTGGCACCAAGGATGACAAAATGTTTTTGGTATGTTGGTCTCAAGAGCTCGCATCAACTTAGCTTATAACCAATCATTTGTGATTTGCACCCCCTTGGTAAAAATTGATAATGCAAGATAGTATTGCTTTAATCGCCCCTATCTTTAGATGAGATGTTATGAACTGCACCAAATTTCATGTGTATGTTTAACCTGACATCCTCTGGGAGTATGCCAAGTTTTGTGGAATTTCACACACACACACATAAATACACACACACCGACACATAAACACACACACACACACACAAATGCATCAGCACACACACACACACACACGTACATAAGAAATTACACAAACACATGCACAATACACAATATGACCGCCGCTCAGTCCTGCACATTCTCTCCACATATATCAATCACACTTTTGCTTCCATCGCCAACTCCATCCCCTACTGCAACTTTTATGTATGTAAATGAGTGTGTGCATTTGTGCGCTTGCTTTTGTGTATGAGTGCTTCTCTGTCTATGAGTGTGTATGTGCGTGTGCGTGTGTTTGTGTGTGTGTGTGTGTGTGCGTGCGTGCGTGCGTGTGTGTTTGTGTGTGATCTGATATTGGAGTGACAGTGACGGCAGTGAACATAGTGAACATATACACATAGACATAGAGACATATAAAACACACACACACACACACACACACACACGCACACACACACTCATAGACAGAGAAGCACTCATACAGAAAAGCAAGCGCACAAATGCACACACTCATTTACATACATAAAAGTTGCAGTAGGGGATGGAAACAAAAGCGTGATTGATATATGTGGAGAGAATGTGCAGGACTGAGCGGCGGTCATATCGTGTATCGCTTTGCGGTACATCCAGTTTACGATTACTTTTCTAAAAGAACCTCATTACGAGAATTATTATTGATTAGGTTGTGTATTCATGATAGGCTATGTTGTGTCAACAGACATTTATGAAGCATGCAGCTTCCCGTAGATTGTAAATTGTGAATTTGTTGCAATATACCATTTCACCGCTAGATGGGAGAATTTCTCTAAACCATTAACTCAAGAAATCCACAGTGTAGCTTTAAAATGCAGAGAGTATACACTCCCCTATGTTGAATACCCCATAGAGACAGGTAAATTCATTCATTTGTAATAGATGTATTTAATGCTTTAGATTTTCAAAAAAATTAACACGCAGGTCTAAACAAAAGCACCAAGATGACACATTTTGCTTGCAAAAGGCTTACTCTCTCAAAGCACTTAAAGCATGAAAGAAAATAACTTGTAGCCAAATTAGTATGATTTCAATCGAGCATTACTGGACACACTGGACAGCAAAATGCAAAACATAGTTCTCTTTTTGTATTTGTCATTTCTTTCTAATTTTCTGGTATTATAAAATCTGTGAAAAGATTATGTTTTGAATAAAAAGATAGAACTGTATTCATTCCTCCCAAGATGTAACACAGTTATAGTAAGCACATATACAATACAAACTTCATTGAACTACAACATGTAATTTTTCATTGAAATAGACATAGTTACAGTAAACACCAAATTGGCAATACAGTGGTTATAGGAGTTGCACGGATTTGGCAGACACTTTTCTCTAGGGCGAAGATCAAGCACTTATCCTTTAGTTCTGCACTTTTTAGACACCAGTTGCACAGATTGCAGTGTGTGATTTTTAGTGTAGGCTAATATCGGATGAACACACAGTTTTTGCACATTCCCAGTGTAGTTCTAAAACATGGGGCAGAATAAAACAAGGGACATGGCACACACAAAAAAACACAACACAGCAGGACACAGGACAAAAAAAAATGTCCAAATATGTCCATGGATTGGGCAACATGGTGTCATGTACTGTATGTATAAATGGAAGAACCTCTATTTTACGCAAGTATTTGCACGTGTTTGCTGTACATTCAAACACGGGCAAACATGACCATGGATAGGGCAATGTGGTGTCATGTGTACAATAAATATATGTTGGAACCTTTATTTTCTTTATTTGCTATACATTTAAACCATGTGTTGTACCAAAAACACAAGCTGCTGTCATATTGCTCACACTTCCATTTGCATTGTTGTATACACACACGCAAACACTTTATGGTAATAGTACATGACTTATCATGAATTTGTGCATGAGTTAATTAATATTTTATGTATTACTTTATTCCTTGATATATAATGAATAATCTGGAATTGAGTCCATAGTCTGTCATTCATGACCTCATACAAAGGTGACTGAAAATAAACAATTTATATATATTTTTAATGAAAACATTTGCTTCAAATCATTTTTTAAGGGCATTGACAAAAGGGAGGACTGGCGTCACTGTCACTGCATACCCAGAACCCCTGGTGTAGGCTTGATGCACGGAAGGCTATGCAGGTACCTCGCTTGTTTCCGGTGGAGTGTCAGCTGAATTTGTAACTGCATCATCTGTTATATTTTGCTCCTTACATGTTCACTCCAATTCTGAAGATATGGTTTGCCCAAAAATAACAATTTTAACACTCGCATAAATCAACAACTAAGCATGTCCGTATATACACTATAGGCAGGTTTAAACACACCTGACTCCAAAATGAGGTACCTGAACAGCATTCCAGCATATTATGTATACCATCGCGTCATTTACTGTAACAACACAACATCTGTCACTTTTCTATCTATCTATCTACCTACCTTCCTACCAACCTACAGTATTTTCTAACATGGGTCAGTTAGCTACCAATGGCCTTTCATGGAACCTTTAATATTGACATTGACAGATGCCACCTGTGGTGAACTCTATCCAGTAGTACACTTAACATTTTATTGGTCAGACTTAGTGACAGTCAATGTACACTATAAGCGCAATGATCCCACATATACATTAAAGAGACCACAAATATTATAGAGTGGTCATGTGACCCACATGCACTAGATTTTTAATTAAATCATTTAACATTTGTTGTGTTTCCTCATTGTAGGATATGATTTTCTTCTAGTCTAGGTTCTGTTATTATTTGTCCTTCTATTATGTTTTGCGATCTCATTTATGCACGTTGTGTGATTGATTTATTTGTAGCCAAGGCCTAGTTGCGCTAGACACGCAAGAAGGAGCGTGTGCTCCATTTCAATCTAGGCTACAATATGGGCTGATGAGCCTAATAACGACTAGGCCTGAGTATCTTAGTCAAGAGCAGGCCTGATTTTTTGCAACACGGTCTCACACCCAACTCGTCGAACGAGGACACATGGTCCAGCCCCCTGGCGTCAATATTGGAAGCCGAAGGTGAGCTAAGGCGGGCTCAAGGACTCCGTACACAGATACGTAGAGCGTTCTGATTGGACCAACTGACTTGGTGTTGAACGCAGGTTTGGTCTTAACGGTGCGACCCTAGACCAATATCACAGTAATTACTGTATATTAATAATATTTTTTGCCGCTAGGGGGTGTCTAGATTTCTAGGCTACAAAATGGGCTGATTAGCCTAATAACGACTAGGCCTGAGTAGCCTTGTCAAGAGCAGGCCTGATTGTTCAATTCACTTGATCTCTTTAAAACCCACATGGTTGGACAAGGTGGAAGCCCCTCTGGATTTCACATGTTGTGTGTACCTGACACTGTTTGAGTGTTATGATTTTTTTGTATTGTCTAAGTGTGTGTTTGTACCGTTTATTTTTTCCACAAGGTTTTCAGACTAGATCCACCAAGTTAATAAACGTATTTACTTTACAAAAAAAAACCCTGTTCACCTGTCCACCTTTCTGGACCGCGAGGCTACCTGTTCACAGATCACTAATCAGAACACAAAACTACACTAATGCCAGACTAACCAGAGAGGTCTTATGCAAAGACTATTCCTTGCCCTGCTTTCTACAGCACAGCCAGGCTTCGTAAGAGTGACCTTTTGTCCTGAAACAACCCCTTGTAAAATGGAGATACCATAAGTCATTGATCTCTGGACCCTGTCATCAGTTTACGGGAACTTACGTGATACCTGACATATTCTTACAGTTCCTTGTTCCGTCAACGACAAAGACATTTTCTTGACAGAGATGTGGAAATATGATACTCCTGCATGATCTTGATTTTGGGTAGAATTGATTTTTTCGAGACTGAATACCATATTTTTTTCTGGGAGTGGATTTAGAGCTTAACCCATGAGAACATGGTGGCCAGCCGCTGGGTCTGGACTGTCCTGCTCTTGGTCTTGTTGTTCACAGGCAACACTCGGGGCCTTCCTGCACGTAAGTAAGACTGAACAAAAGATTAACCAGCTACATTCACTACAACATAGAATTTGAGGCTTAGAAATGTATACAAATGGTTCCCAAATGATTTTGGTTTTCAGAGTGCTATATGAATAACAATACTAATGCTAATATTAATACTACTAATAATAATATAGTTAGCATTCTACTTCCTTTAGATAATTTTAAATAATTGTTGAAATGAAATGTACTTTTCAGAGTTCAGAAATAGCCTGATAAAGAATAAAATGTGTGTATGCTTAGTAACACCCAGGTTCAAGGTACAACTGCGTAAGGCCTAGATTGAAGGATTGTTTAAGGCAGGGGTTGGGTTGGAGTGTTATTTACTTCATGGGTGGACAGTATGATGCCCCAACCACATAACGCTTAGCATAGAGCTTTAAATGTTTTTTTTTTTTTTACCTGAATACAAATGTTAAAACATCTTATTTAGTCTGAATCGTGTTCTAAGAGCATTGTATCACACACTCTCTTGAAGGGAACAATAGGTGTGTGTGTGTGTGTGTGTGTGTGTGTGTGTGTGTTTGTTTGTGTGAAAGGTGTTTGCTTTGTTTGTGTGAACATCATGAATCAAATCATATGAATCGTAAGGACCCCTAAAAATCTAGAATGCCTTTCAGTACAATTGATTTCTAGATGAAGTAGCATGCTTCTCCAGATATCAAGTCCTCATTGTGGCTCTAACATGACAGCTTTTTTTCTCAGGTGCTTTGGCACATTTCTCAGATCATAATTGACATTCTCCAAACCGTTTGTTCAAATTCTATCATCTTATCACTTCTCCTCATCTTGTTTTTCAAATGTTCAAGTGCCAATGTCATGTTGGTCAAAATAGTCCTACCCAATAAAAGAGGTTGGCCTTATTTCATCACTTCTGTCTTGACATGCACATGTGTTGAACTTGTTCTCATAATTAGTTATCATACAGTATGCATATGTGACCATACAGTATGATGCATACTATGCACATATGTGACCTGACAGACAGTGTGATACATATAAAGATGTTCTGTACATAAGTGCTTAGCTATGACCAAGGGGTGTTTTACTGTATAAGAATAGAAATAATAGAATATAATATATACTTTTTTGATTCCATGAGGAAAATTTGTGTCTCTGCATTTAACCCAATTTACTGTAACTGAATTAGTGAACACACAAAGCACAGAATGAACACACAGTGAGGTGGATCACACACTAACCCAGAGCAGTGAGCTGCCTGCCCAAGCAGTGAGGGGTTAGGTGCCGTGGTCGGGGATCGAACCGGCACACCCTCCGGTTACAAGCCCGAATTGTATATTGGTCACATGCTTTATTTGCATAATGCTGTGAAGGCCTTTGTGTTATTTAGGCCAGTATACTGTCACAGTGTGGGGCAACAGCAAAATAAAAGCTTTGAAACATATCCACTCTTATCAACCCCCTCCTAACACAAGTTTGGGTAACTTTGTAGTTTTGAAATAGCAATGTTACTTAGTAAATAGACAGAGAGTGTCATGTATCCCTTCAGCCCATACAATTCAGATAAAGACTGTGTGTCATGTATCCCTTCAGCACATTACAGTTCAGATACACTTTGTGTGTCATGGCATGTTGTTTTTGTCTTGCTGTTTTATTGCAGGTACATCTATAAACTGTGAAACTCCACATGATCAGGATCTCTCATCTCATCCGGAGGAATACGAAGGTAAAACAAAACATAAACATTCCTTCTTCATGTCAATGATTTGTTAGAGGTTCATGACTGCAAATCATGGCGGTTATTATTGTAGCAAATAATTGAGGTGGATGAGCTCTTCTTTTTCAAAAAATTCAAAGAGTGTTGGTCATGATGTAGACATTGTCACAACGTACTGTAGGTGATGTGAACAAAATACTAAAGATAGTCGAGTTGATAAAACAAATTCAGTCAAAATATGGCATTGTATCATCCATACAGTTGCTATTTTTTTGTTAAAATACTCTGTCGTTACAGGTGTGATAGAATTTGTGAATATATCACGGGGAGCTGAAATATTTCTTGAGTCTCCATCATGTCTGGATTGTGTCTCATTCCTGGAGCTGACATACACTGTTGGAGATGCAATAGCTTCAGTGATCACCCGGAAACCTCTGGACGCAGACGTTCTCATAGTGAGTGCCTTTCAATGTTTACATTTCAAATGCATTGACTTCTGTCATTCTTTAAAACATATTTCAAAAAGACTTCCAAAGGATAGGTTAAAGCGATTGAATAAACATTGTATGTACAAGATTTAGTTTCATATTGTTATGTACGGAAACCTGGAGGTGGCTTTGCAATATATTTTTTGGAAAATTATATTATATTATATATTATATCCAGAAAATGTTCACTCATTTTACTAAAATGAGCGCACATTTATTCACACACACACACACACACACACACACACACACACACAAATATATATATTTTTGTATATATATATATATATATATATATATATATGTATATACACAAAACATATCTATAGACTATTTTGTGTGTACTAATAAAATAAGACCAAACATTTTAAAATGAGCAAACAATTTAGCAAAATGAGCACATTTTGTTGCTATACAAAAATACCTTGCATTGACACCTCCTGGGCTCAGTAATTATGCTGTGATGACTTTGATGAATTATTTCCAATCCCATACATTTTCCTTTAAAGTTAAATGGGCAGTACTCAACTTTCTCATACTCCATCATATGTAGGAAAAATGGGGTAAGTTCCATGAATAATTGCACATTTCAACATGCAGTGTTTAATGTAACGTACACACATACACAAGTTTGTTTTGTTTTCATTGGAACATACTGTAGATCCCATTTACAATTGCTTGCCATATATAATTTCTAGTATCAACATTAATGCATTCAAATGCATCCCGGACAATGGGCAGTGTGTAATTCGCAGAAGTGGTCACAATCATGCCTGGCTGTATACCTTGGACACGTATAAATAACACATTCTTAAAAATAAAAAAGCACTCAAAGAGCACAGACCTCCACCAAGCGAAAACATAACCACCTCCTGGATTCAGACAGTGATACGGATCACTCCCAAAATGTTATCATTTCTTCCTTGGGTCATTTCAGACCTTTTCTGAAAATGTCATCGAAATCCATCCATAACTTTTTGAGTTATCTTGTGAACAAACCGACAAACAAACAAACAAACAAACAACCCCCGATGAAAACACCTCCTTTGTAAACAAGCCCATACAATATGTGGTTTCCCTGTATCCAGCCTCCTACTTTGGTCATAACCAATGTTTTCTGTTGGTACTGGTTTATGTGTTTTGCAATAAAACGTACACAGGTGAACGCAGTCATTACATTATATAATGTTCTATATCATCTGAAATTTGCCATTTTAGCCTTCACTACTTTACTGTACTGTAATTATCACTACTCCTGTCATTTTGTTTGTATAGATCAGAAACAATAGAACACTGGCGCTCACTGACGCCAATGACAATGCACCAGTGTTTGATAAAGACAAATACACAGTGAATGTATCAGAGGTAAGAAAGCTAAGAAAGAGACTTGTATTTAAAATAATTTCATTCAGTTGTGGAAACAATATTTTATCATAAGAACAGTGTGTCTTCACTGTTACTTCTTTTCTCACTAGGCATTGCCAGTTAATACCCTGGTGACTCAAGTCAATGCAGTGGATGCAGATGTCTCCTCACTCTATAACCACATTAGCTACAGTATTGAGGTACAGTATGTTTTGGTTTCACATCAATTGATCCAGAATAATTTGTTTTGTTCAAGCTTGGCTAACACCAAAAATATGTTTGTGTTTGTTCCAACACTTAAATCTGAACTCATGTTTCACTATACATGTAGCCGACAACGACTCCATTTGAAATCCAACCAGATGGATCAATAATGTTGAAGGAAGAGCTGGACTATACCATGTCAAAAGTGTACAACTTAACAGTGAAAGCCCAGGTTAATAATCTACTTTGAGATTCTGTCAAGATAAGTATTGTTTTGATT
Source organism: Sardina pilchardus (assembly GCF_963854185.1). Classification (NCBI taxonomy): domain Eukaryota; kingdom Metazoa; phylum Chordata; class Actinopteri; order Clupeiformes; family Clupeidae; genus Sardina; species Sardina pilchardus. The sequence continues at coordinate 31,272,406 of NC_084994.1, read as the reverse complement.
TTCTAGTAATCAGGTAATAATGTTCACAGTGGTCATATTGTTGACATAGCCAATGAATATGCATATACATGTAGGCCTGTTTAATGTAACTGACTGTTGACAGCTACAGTATCAGTATTTCCCCTGTAGTTTTTTTTTGGTTTAACAAAATTTAATGTGATGAATGTGATGTGATAACGCGATGAAGCCATTAGGCTGCTTAGCTCAACTCAAATCCAGGCTGTCATGTCAACAATATGGCCACGGCAGTGTTTGTGAATAAGCCCTATACACGAATAGTAAGCATACAGTTTTTATACAATAGTTTTGTTTATTTTATCACGTTCTTGCTCAATCTCTAAACTAATGTAAGACTTGTTCATTAGGATATTGAACGCAAAACAGGAGAAACTACTGTTGTAGTTCATGTGTTGGAAACTCAAGGGCCTCAGTTTGAATATGACCTTTACAATGCCATGATTTATGAGAATGAGGTATGTTTAACAATTATAATATAATGTGTGTTAATGTTAATGTATGTACATTTGTATTCAAATTAGTGTGTTACAGAGAAAATAACAAGTAACTATTTCCCCTGAAACGTGTGTTGTGTCTATCAGTTAGTAGGGTTCAACTGTTTATTTCACGCCATCATTTTGCAGGTGGGCCCATTTCTATCGATTCTTCTAAAACCAATATGTGCTTATTATTACGATCAAGAGATCATTTACAACATTATTGAAGGTAAAAACAAACAAACAAACAAACAAACAAACAAGCATACAAATAATCAGACCGTTAGAAACCATGGCAACCCACCCAAATGAACCAATGTTTGTAGAACGGATTCAATAAATCATTCTCAGACCAGACATGGGTCTAGTTATTGCCTGATCAAATATGTTATTTTCGTGTGCAGATAAGATGTTTTTCTAACATGTGTGAAAATGTCACATTTCCTTCAGTATCACCTGTGGAGTTTTGGGGAAACTTTGCCATTAGCAATGAAACTGGAGTCATCACTGTTGAAAAGGAACTGGATAGAGAGAAAGTATCGACAATAAACTTGGTTATTATGGTAAGGGGACAATAATCATAATTATACCCTATCTATAATTTAATAGTTTTTGATGATAGCCATCACCATATTTCCACATTACGATTGACACAGTGTTTAAAGGATGTTGTTCCATCCTCCAGGCTTCCCTAAAGAATGATAGCAAGAAGACAGCAGTTGCTACGGTAAAAGTCCAAGAACACTACTGCATCCATGACCTATATGTCATCCAATACATTTACACAGATGACCAGATATTGTTACAACATTGTTATCTGATTGTTTTGACACTTATGTGACAAAACAAGAACACAGCATTTTGTCATGTCTCGTCATATACTGATTTAAATTAAGTTTTAAGTATGACAAATAGCCTACTATCTCTCCATTAACAATGAATGACTTTTGTGAACTCACTGTGAACTGTTTTTACCCGTCTTTCACCCTCTCTAGGTGGTGGTTGATGTGGCGGACCTGAATGAGCCTCCAGTGTTCAGTGATGACGTGTACAGAGCTGAGATCTTCAGTGTGGTTCCAGCCGGCTACCCTGTTGTGGAAGTCAAGGTCACACAAAGCATCCACACACATAGTTACCATCATCACCTATGCTGACACATTTTCAATAGTGAGATGCTGATGTTGAAAATAATTACTATATTGTTGTAGTTTATTCCATTTTACAAGTGTTTTTACCAGCAGGCAGGCATACGCATACACACACACACACACACACACACACACACACACACACACACACACACACACACACACCATCACACACACACCATTACCCACACAGACATGCTCACAAGTGAACACACACAGAGAGACAAATGAAACACACACACACACACACACACACACACACACACACACACACAAAATGCAGGCAAGCAAACACACATCTCCACACACTAACATACAAAAACTTACAAACAGAGAAGCACACATACAGTACACAAAAGCAGTCATATTTTGTGCCACTTTTCAGTACATCTAGTTAATTGTATGGTCAATTTTCATGTTTTCATCACTTTAACTCTGATGCATCTCATTCTCATATTTTTCATTGCATAAACAAATGGATTCACCTCACCTCTCTCAATTTAATATCTCACCCCAGGCTATAGACCCCGATGTGGGAGAGCGACTAACATACTCCCTGGTGGAGCCCAGCTCCATGTTTGATGTGGAGCCCTCTAGCGGCCAGGTGTATGTACTGTCAGCTGCAGGCCAGAGTCAGAATGTAACCCTACAGGTGAACGCATCAGACCCGCATGGACTATATGTCACAACAACAGTGGAGGTGAGGAGATGGGGAGGGACATTTTCAACATTGTACACATCTGGCAATAGTACATATCTGAGTTCATACAAATATCCACCTATGGAATCAAATATTTTTTTATGTGTGTTACCTGACTTGAAACTGTAGAAATTATTTGTAAATTGTAATTGTCAAAATTGCACATATGCACTGCACATCTGTTCTACAAATCTGCAACAAATCGTCAATTGCAATTGCAAATATTTTACCTTTAGAAATATCTAGCTAGTCAAAGTATGTACACCTGTCTGTCTGCTGATTGCGCTGAGGATGATGTGTTTTGTTGTTGTTGTTGTTTTGTTACCCAAAGGTCACTATAATCTACTGTAATCAGAACAATGTAGTGAAAATTTTCCTCAACATGCCAGTTGACAGCGTGCTGAACAACTCAATGGAGATGAAGAAGTAAGTCACAGTCTGCTGCTCACACTGCAGCCAAGGGTGATATCTGGGTTTGGGTGCCTTAAAGTGAAGCTGCAACCAAATTATTTATTTCCCGCCTATCGTTGTCATTGTTTTTAGTATGAAAAGTTAGCAATGATGTGTCTGTACTGTAGTGTGTCTGTACTGTAGTAGTATTTGTCTGTCATCATTGCCCTACACCCCCTCTCTCTTTCTCTTTCTCTCTCTCTCTCTCTCTCTCTCTCTCTCTCTCTCAGGGCTCTTGAGAGGGCATTAAGCTGGACTGTGAGGATTATCAGAATCAGCGGTGAAAAGGCATGGAGCTCTCCCCTGAGCAGATCCTCCTCCCATCAGACATACGTCGACTTTATCGCACTCACACATGACAATGTGACAATGCCTAAAGACGACGTTGAAACGTAAGACCCTGAAAAACTTACCATGCTCTCAAGGCTCGAGTGATAATGATGAATGACTTCTCCAGAAATTCCTGGTGTCTCCTGAATAAAAACAAAAAACAAAACAGGCAACCAATCAAATGACAAACACAGGATGGCTGCAGTCTGTCTCTCAGTGGTAACAGTTGAGCACACGTCTACAATGTGTAGGGACCCAACCAAAGACACAAGGATACAGGGTCGCAGGGTCAGGGACACACAGCTAAAGATACAGGAACATGACTATACAGGGACACAACCAAAGATACAGGAACACGACTAGGAACAGGGACACAACCAAAGATACAGGAACACGACCAGGAACAGGGACACACAGCTAAAGATACAGGAACACGACTAGGAACAGGGACACAACCAAAGATACAGGAACACGACATGGAACAGGGACACACAGCTAAAGATACAGGAACACGACTAGGAACAGGGACACAACCAAAGATACAGGGACACGACTAGGAACAGGGACACACAGCTAAAGATACAGGAACACGACTAGGAACAGGGACACAACCAAAGATACAGGGACACGACTAGGAACAGGGACACACAGCTAAAGATACAGGAACACGACTAGGAACAGGGACACAACCAAAGATACAGGAACACGACTAGGAACAGGGACACAACCAAAGATACAGGGACACGACTAGGAACAGGGACACAACCAAAGATACAGGGACACGACTAGGAACAGGGACACAACCAAAGATACAGGCCAGGTACACGACCAGGAACAGGGACACACAGCTAAAGATACAGGAACATGACTATACAGGGACACAACTAAAGATACAGGAACACGACTAGGAACAGGGACACAACCAAAGATACAGGTACACGACCAGGAACAGGGACACACAGCTAAAGATACAGGAACACGACTAGGAACAGGGACACAACCAAAGATACAGGAACACGACTAGGAACAGGGACACAACCAAAGATGCAGGAACACGACTAGGAACAGGGACACAACCAAAGATGCAGGAACACGACTAGGAACAGGGACACAACCAAAGATACAGGAACACGACTAGGAACAGGGACACAACCAAAGATACAGGAACACGACTAGGAACAGGGACACACAGCTAAAGATACAGGAACACGACTAGGAACAGGGACACAACCAAAGATACAGGAACACGACTAGGAACAGGGACACACAGCTAAAGATACAGGAACACGACTAGGAACAGGGACACACAGCTAAAGATACAGGAACACGACTAGGAACAGGGACACAACCAAAGATACAGGGACACAACCAAAGATACAGGGACACGACTAGGAACAGGGACACACCAAAGATACAAGCCGGGTACACGGCCAGGAACAGGGACACACAGCTAAAGATACAGGAACATGACTATACAGGGACACAACCAAAGATACAGGAACACGACCAGGAACAGGGACACACAACTAAAGATACAGGAACATGACTATACAGGGACACAACCAAAGATACAGGAACACGACTGGGTCATTCCACCTCAATTCAACGGATTTCAGAGAAAATTTCTGCTTGACCTTCTCAGATTTGCTTCAAACTTTTACCATCTAAAGAGTAACCATTTAAACTAACTTAGCCAAAATATTAGATCGGTATACCTAATACATCCAGAGAAAAACATTTTTGAACATGGTACCCCCCTTCTGATTTTTGGCACATTGGCGCCCTCATCTAAATCTGCAGCAAAGTTCAGATGTCATTATCTCAAAAAGTGTTCCAGCTAAAGACTTCAAATTTTCTGTGAATAATGATTGCTACCTATAGATTCCACATATTCATTCCTAAGTCGTATGTGTTGACACTGACTTTGTTTCAATCTTGTGAAATCAGAAGAAAAATTGCAGATTTCTTTCACACCCCCACATTGGGTGCCCCATTACACAATTTGTAAACAAAATGTTTGGCAAATGGTTATGTCTCTCTACAGGAGTCTTTAAGCTGTCTTTGAAAAAGTAATGAAGAGGTGTCTATATTGTTTTTTTGTTGGAAGTATTGTAACACAAAACTGAAAAACAATCAATTTGGATAATATTGTATCTCCCCATTACAGAGGTATGACAAACTATACCAATGAATTGAACACATCTCCAGAAAGAGTATGGAATGGGCTTTCAGACTGTGAAATTTCAAGATGGTATTATGGCTATGGTTATTGAAATGTTATTTTTGAAATATTGGTCTACTATAACAACACATTGCTGATATCCATGAACAGTGACATCTAGTGGCATTAAATAGTGACAGCAGCAATTTATTTCGGAAATACAGGAAATATTTTATTAGTTCATCACTCAGCAAGTAAATGAAAATATAAATGTTTAACAGTATGAGACATAAACATCTGATACTTAGGAATAAGACAAGGATTATGAAATCATTAAATAATAGCACAAAAAAGCAACGCTAATTGTTGTAATAGACCAATATTTAAAAATATATATTTTAATAACTGCAGCCATAATACCATCTTGAAATTTCACAGTCTGAAAGCCCATTCCATACTCTTTCTGGAGATGTGTTCAATTCATTGGTATAGCGTGTCATACCTCTGTAATGGGGAGATACAATATCATCCAAATTGATTATTTTTCAGTTTTGTGTTACAATACTTCCAACAAAAAAGCAATATAGACACCTCTTAATTACTTTTTCAAAGACAGCTTAAACACTTCTGTAGAGAGATATAACCATTTGTCAAACATTTTGTTTACAAATTGTGTAATGGAGCACCCAATGTGGGGGTTGAAAAAAAATCTGCCATTTTTCTTCTGATTTCACAAGATTGAAACACAGTCAGTATCAATACATACGGCCTACGAATGAATATGTGGAATCTATAGGTAGCAATCATTATTTCCAGAAAATTTGAAGTCTTTAGCTTGAACACTTTTTCAGATAATGACATCTGAACGTTGCTGCAGATTTAGATGAGGGCGCCAATGTGCCAAAAATCAGAAGGGGGGTACCATGTTCAAAAATGTTTTTCTCTGAATGTATTTGGTATACCAATCTAATATTTTGGCTAAGTCAGTTTAAATGGTTACTCTTTAGATGGTAAAATTTTTAAGGAAATCTGAGATGGTCAAGCAGAAGGCATTTGTTGAATTGAGGTGGAATGACCCGACTAGGAACAGGAACACAACCAAAGATACAGGAACATGACTATACAGGGGCACAACCAGGAACAGGGACACACAGCTAAAGATACAGGAACACGACTAGGAACAGGGGCACAACCAAAGATACAGGAAGACGACTAGGAACAGGGACACAACCAAAGATACAAGGACACGACCAGGAACAGGGACACAACCAAAGATACAGGAACACGACTAGGAACAGGGACACACAGCTAAAGATACAGGTACACGACTAGGAACAGGGACACAACCAAAGATGCAGGGACCCAAACAAAGACACAACGTAATATGTTGTCTTCATCCATTCACCAAAAGAATAATCCAGATATATCTACTTTGGTATGTGTACAGTATTAAATGTAATGTACTGGCAACACACATCAGTACCCAATGGAGTAGTAAGACGTTTTGACCATTACGTTTCACATTCACTTAACATCATTTGTCAAAGTAAAAGTCCTCTTGATTCACAACACATGCGCACAATGAACTCTGCCACATTTTAGCATACAGTACAGTTAGTAGTATAATTCCAAAACAAAATAAGAGTAGTAAGCGACATAAAATAATATAAATTATATAGATAATGACTCTAATTAATTAATAAATATACTAACTCATTTTTTTGTAGTTAGTCCTCCTCATTTACTCTGGCAGTGTCTCCCTGTCCCTGACATGTTGGCTGTTTCTCTGCAGGAAACTGACGGATGAGAAGCAGAAGGTTCTGACGGAGCTCCAGGCTGTGTTTGGTCCCGATGTGGATTTTGGCATCGTGGGAGATGAACCTTCCTCATGGCCTACCATCGTAGCAGCTACTCTGGGAGCAGTGGCAGCGCTGACAGTCATTGGTCTGACTGTCTTTGGGTTCAGGTACGTGTAGCTTATCCCAGTTACAAGAGCACATGAATGTGCTCATTACTAAAACATTATTCTACATTATTCTACATCATAACATTATTCATTATTCATTATTCATATACAGTAATATAATGTTGCCATGCTCTCCATGGTCAAGTCACACTACATTTCAAAGGTGGTTTATTTCTTTCATGACCATCATTCATGTCTTTGTTCACAGGCGAAAAAGAATCATGGGCAGGCGAGGGTGAGATGAAAACATGATCAGGCTTTATTGTGTCTGGAATTAGCCATTTTATGTGTCTGTCGTGCAATTCGTGCTCACTCTCTCCCCCCCCCCCCCCCCCCTCTCTCTCTCTCTTTCATTTGCTTATTTTTTACAGGAGCAGAGACTCCATGGACGACCAACCTAATTTCTAGGCCACTGGCGTACAGGAAAATGGCATCAGCATGCATACGAAATGCAACGTCTATCACCTAACATTATTAACTCAGGCCACAGAGGTCTCACTCAGCTTCTTAACTTTGCTGACTGTCTTGCTGATTGCTTAGCTGATCATCACTTGCTCTTACATCGGTGGAGCCTACTTCTGCCACTTTCTCTACAAAACGTATTTAATTTTCCAATTCAGCACAACTTTACTTTTTCCCGTAGACAGTGGCCCAATCCCAATTTGAGCCCTGAGGACTAAGGACTAAAGACCCACAGACTTACAGTACTTAATTGATCTCAGGTAGGCTAAGTGAGTGTGTATGAAGCCATATGAGTTTATACTGCCTTCATGCCTAGTAAAGTGGGTTTTCCTGGCCATGTTTTGTTAGCCACTAGATGGCGCTAGTTATTATGTGGGTTAACCTGGTGGCTTTGTTCTAGAATAGAGCGAGTAACAAGTAGCTAGAAGCTGCAAGATAATACTGTTCCTTGTACGTTGTCTTACTAATAAAAGTCAATATCAAATATGACTCGGTTACTACATATGGCAACGAGGATTAATCTGAAGGAAGAAGAGCCTGAGAAGAGTTTTTTTTTCCTTTTGTCTTGAGAGCAAAGGAGCCTACACCACAACACTAGCCGGTGGACCTGTCTACTGAAAGGAGCAGCATGGCGAGTTTGGTAGGAAGTAGGCCTGCCGTGCCATTCAATAGTCAGGAACAGACCTGGGAAGAATATTGTGAAGTTCTTGAACATTTTTTTTAAGCAAATGGGATTACGGAAGCAGAAAGGATGAGGGCTATTTTGTTAAGTTCAGTGGGAAGTCAGACATACTGTATAGTTTGATCAGAAATCTACTTAGCCCGGTAAAACATTTACTACAATGCCGATCATAAACTCGGAGGACCCGCCTTTAAAAAGTCCCGACCTCCGAAAAAAGTGTGTTCATGAGATCAATTCGGGAAATAAATACAGGACACGCATAAATATGTTATTAGAACTGCTTACTATGGTTGAGCAAGAAGGAAAATGTCTCGGGCGAGTGTTTTCATCTGTGTTGTTAATTTAGTGACAAATTACCTTGCCTATTTGTAATGACAGTGAAATTCCCCTCTTGTGTTGTTTCAAGGGAGGCCGTTGTGGTTGAGATGAGGCATTGGGACAGCGCTTAGCCCATACAAATTCTGTGAGAATGTGCAGCAAAGTCTGTGAGTCTGGACTTGGGCCAATATGTATTTTGTGTGCACCTAAATAGGCTATGCCCATAAGATGTATCTATCGAGGCTGTGCTGTTTGATATTGTTTAATAAGACTTTAGTGGTGGTGTTGAAGCCTATCATAGCCCAATGTGTTCTTGTCAAGTGATCTGTTTGTGGCATTTGTTTTATAATAAAGAGAAAAATATAAATACCTAATGTTATGTCCTCCATAGTAGAACATTCAAGACAACGACTATGGCAAAGGGTAGGCAATCCCCACTAATTGAGTGGCTGTGCAAGACAAAGACTTATGTTCAAGTGTATCACTTCATATTGATTTGATTTAGATCTTTGGGTTTAGATCTTTGCATTGCATGCATATTTTGTTCTATTTCTGGTTCCAACCAGTAGCATTGTTGCACACACACACACACACACACACACACACAAATAATTAGATGTTGAACTTTTTTTTGTGTAGTAACACATTAAAGGAGCCATCAGTGCCATCAGAATTGCACAGTAAGTCTAGCAGAACTCAGGCAACAGCAACAAAAAAAAAAAAACATGTCCAACATTACCATGGATTGGGCAATGTGGTGTCATGTATATACTGTATGGAAGAACCTCTATTTTACATATTTGCAGCAGAGATAAACCATGTATTGGAACAAGGTGATTACATATCACAACACAAAACCACATTCATTCACACAGTGATTTTTCAGAGATTCATCCTTCATACATATCTACAGTAACAACACAATGAAATCACTCATAATTTACATCAACAGTTAAGACAATCAAATAACATACGCTGGATAAACTGTTTGACAAATGAAAACGTCGCAGCAGTGTGCTTGAAGACTTCAGCATTTTCACTATGTATGTGTAACCAGGGTGTCAGCATGTCTTCAAGACAGTAAACTCGATTCCTTGCCCTACTTTCTAGTATAGCCAGGCGTCATGGTATGATAGATAAGACAGGTGTTTATGAAGATATCCAATTCAAATTAATGTGTTATAGATTTGTTGTTGGTCACTTTTCAAAAGCATTTTTGACCCTAATCTCAAGAATCAGTGATATACTGTATGTATATGTATGTATATGTATATGTACACGTTTGCCGTTCATTTTGTCCTGAAACACTGCTTGCAAAATATAGATAAGTGATTGACCCCTGGACTCCAGATTACGGGAAGTTACGGGACACCTGACATTGTCAAACAGTTCTTTGTTCTGTTGACGACTACAGAGGACGTTTCTTGACAATGTGAGGATGTGAAAACATGATATTTGCTTGGGATCTCGATTTCGGGTAGAGATTTTCAAGACAGTACTGTACTGTACGTTCACCTCCATATTTCCTGCTGGGAGCGGAGCTGGAACTCAACGCGTGAGGCATGGTGATTAGCCGCTGGGTCGGGACTGTCCTGCTCTTGGGCTTGTGCTTCACGGGAAACACTCGGGGCCTTCCAGCAAGTAAGTCAGACTGAGCAGCAAGATTAACCAGCGACATACTGTAGGCCTACACTACAACACAGAATTTGAAGCATATACATTAGAATACATTTTGTTTGTGAATCATCACATAATATCATTGCATACCCTTCACCATACCTAGACAATGGCATGGTTTTATTTCAGTTAGCCTAATAGCTGGTCTGATTTGCATTGAGAGATTATTTTGTAACAATCAGACTTATATATAAATATGACTATTACTTAAAATTGGGTATTTCTTTGATCTGGCTGTGTACTGATATGTCCCGGTCAGAATAATAAGAGAAAGCAGCAAACAGAAAACGTCAGTCTAGTTTCAACATATATTTTGCATTCACTCATTCAAACACTTTTCTACAACTCATAGTCCAAAAAGTTCTTAATTGTTCTTAATTCCATACACAGAACGTCACCTCGGATCTGCACACTCCCAGCGCGCACGCCTGTTCAGCCGGTAGGCCGAATATGCGCATCCGTGACGCAACTTTAGATGCTCCCAAACGAAAAAGGTAATCCACAAATCCCAAGAGTGATAGTAGATGAATCCAGACACCCGTCTTAATTATCCATCCGAAGAAATAGCAAAAATAACTCACGACGAGCCTTTAGAAGGAAACAGAAAAAGATGACTCCGGGTCACAGACTGATCAGTCTCACCGGCGCAACGTAGACTAGCGACAGCAGTTGTTGTTCAGCTTCCAAATAGTCCTCGAGTCCGGTGAACGGTGGTCTTTAGCTACTTCCACCACTAGCTTTCTGTGCACATACAGACGCGAAATCGTCAGGTCTCCAATGGTCTCTCTGTACGTGATAAGCGCCCCGTTTCTCCCTCGCTTCTGCCATTTTAAAGTCTTTCAAATTTGGCGCATCAGCTGATTGGAACGTCAGCTGACAGCTTTGGCAATCAGCTGACTAGTTTGCCCAGCTGATCAATTCCACCACACATAACATAACGAAAACGTGCATACACATAAATAAGATATACAATAGGCTACAGGTAAACAGGGACATAAACAGGATGGAAACAAAAAAGATAGGAAATGCACTTAGGCTACCAGTATTTATTCTCACTGTATAACCGAACTGACTCCTATATGCTAAATTATGTGGCAGTGTCACAATTTTATGGAAAGAACCCATGCCAATCTCTAGGTATGGTGAAAGGTATGTGATGATGTGGGGGTATTTTAATTCCAAAGGCCAAGGGAACCTCATCAGGATGCATAGTATCCTGGATCAATGAAATATGGCCTTTGGAAATTAGAATCTGCCTGCCTCTACCTTTCACCTGGTTGTATGTATAGAATAGAAGAATAGAATATATACGTTTTTGATCCTGTGAGGGAAATTCAGTTCTCTGCATTTAACCCAATTTAACCGAGTTAGTAAACACACAGTGAGGTGAATCATCACCGCTGGTTGGGCAGTGAGCTGCCTGCCCAACCAGCGGTGCTCCGTGAGCAATGAGGGGTTAGGTGCCTTGCTCAAGGGCACTTCAGCCGTGGACTGGTCGGGGATCGAACCAGCAACCTCAGGTTACAAGCCCGAAGCCACGGCTGCCCCTCAACTTATGCCCCTATACTTATGCCCCTTATGCATCCTGTAAAGGAAGAGCATTCGTTTATTTACGAGACATTATTCATTCTCAAAGATAATTGGTGTCCTTAAATGTTGGAATTGTCCTTGTTTTTTTTTTCAAATGAATCAATTTCAAAAGAATACATTTTATTCCTCTTTTTAGTGAACTTTAGCATGGGTTTGTAAACTTTGTAATGTTACTGTACACATACATGCATGGCTATGCACCAGCTTACTGCCATTGTGCAGATACACAACTGGAGAGAGAAAAAAAAAAACTCTTTACTTTGTTTTGGTGGGCTAGACACAACGCTTGGAGCCGGAGGGCATTGAATGCTCCACATCTGTCGTTTTTACTCCTCACTATAAAATAATTAGGTCTGGTTAAACTGTTTATTGCTGTACTACAGTATCTGATTGAATGAGAGAGAGTCTATAAGTCATTACAAGTGTCGATGTCTCAGGACATCCCCCTTTGGGTGTTTTGCAGCTGATGATCACTCTGAGCATTGCATGTGTACAGTATGTGTGTTGGGGGAGAGGGGTGTGTCAACATTGATTATAGAGTCACATTGATTCATGGAATGTCTATAACGACTACTTAGGCATCTACTTGGGATGCCGTTCACTTCAATTGATTTATATCTGAGTGCTTGTCCTGATATCTGATGTCTTTATTATGACTCCAATACTGACAACAGAGTACTGTGTTACTTCATCATCGTGTACAGTTCAGATGACAGTTACACAATTCCTGTATGTGTCATTCATATGATGTTTCTGCCTTGCTGTGTTATTGTAGACACGTCTATAGACTGTGAAACTCCACTGTCAATTGATCTGCCAGCCAGGAATGAAGAATACCAAGGTAAAAACACTCCTTCATGTCCATGATTTGATAGACGTTTCATAGCCTACATCAATATAATACCTAATATTTGCTCTGTTGGTGATCCCTTTGTCTTTAAATGTTTGTCCTGGTGCTATAATAAATGATATTATAGATGATGTGGACCACATACTGTAGATAAATGAAAAATGTAATTCCATGTATTATATTAAGCTATCATCACCCATTCAGTTGTTAATTTATACAGTGTACAAATAATATCTGGCATTACAGGTGTGGTAGAATTTGTGACTATACCACAAGGAGCTGAAATATTTCTTGAGTCCCCATCATGTCCAGTTTGTGTCTCATTCCTGGAGCTGAACTACACTGTTGGAGATGCATCAGCTTCAGTGATCACCAAGAAACCTCTGGATGCAGATGCTCTCAGAGACGTGAGGGCCTTTTCAAATGCATTGAATTCTGTCATAACAGTGTGCTTATCAGATATGATATGTCAAAGTGCTTGTTATAAATATTGGAGTCATATGATCTAGTTCTATGTTGTTATGCTGTAATGACTTTGGCTAATCATTTCCATTTTCCTCCAAAGTCCAACACATCTTTTGATGGCTCCACTCTAACATACTCCATCACATGTGAAAGTAATGCTACGGTAAGTTCTGTGAATAACACATTTCTGCATGCAGTACTTATTGTAGCACAAAGCCAGCCAGACAGACAGACAGACAGACAGACAGACAGACAGACAGACAGACAGACAGACAGACAGACAGAGGCACGCACGCACGCACGCACGCACGCACGCACACACACACACACACACACACACACACACACACACACACACACATACACACACACACACACACACACACACACATACTCAATTTTGTTCAATTTTGGGTCATTGTATCTTAAAGCCTATTTGTAGTATTTGTGTATGAATTGGTGGATTTGTTGGGGAATTTTGGTAGGACATACTCAGTTTCAATGTCAAAAAATTTTAGTTTTCACTACTACATTTGAAGTCTTATTTTGTTTTATAGATCAGAAACTATCGGACACTTGTACTATATGACATCAATGATAATGCACCGGTGTTTGAAGAAGCCACGTACACAGCGAATGTATCAGAGGTGAGAGAGTTGATCATGCGACTTTGAATTTGTATGTTAAATCATTTGATTTCAGCTATGCAGGCACAGTTGTTTATCACAAGAACAGTGAGTCTTGTCTGATTTTAACCACACTGCTACCTAATTCTGTCACCAGTCAAAGCCAGTTACCAGCTTGGTGATCCAAGTCAAAGCATTTGATGCCGACATCTCCTCATACTATCACACTTTTAGCTACAGTATTGAGGTACGCTTGGGTTCCAATTACATTGTGTCATTGTGTATGATTTGTTTTGTGCTTGGCTTTACCAGCAATATGTATGTGTTTCTTTGTTCCAACCCTTACAGTACATCCTGATACATGTATTTCACTTATCTTACAGTCGCCCACAACTACATTTGAAATCCTGCCAAATGGATCAATCATTTTGAAGGAACGGTTGAAGTACACCGTGTCAAAACACTACAATTTAACAGTGAAAGCCAAGGTGTGTAAGGGCTTCAGTTAAGTTTATTTGTGTTCTATCATGATAAGTATACAATACAGTTTATTAAAATATGTCTTACATACATTTATTATGCTTTTTTTTTATTCTGTTCAGAAACTTTATTTCTTTTCTCATGTTCTTGCTCGGTCTCTAAACTAATGTAAGATGTGTTCATTAGGATCAGAATTGCAACACAGGAGAAACTACTGTTATAATCAACGTGCTGGAAACCCCAGGACTCCATTTTGAACACAACCTTTACAATGCCAGGATACCTGAAAATGAGGTATGTCTTAATGATTTTAATTTGTGATGTTTATGTAAATTCATACTTATTCACAAGACTTACAGAGAACATACAAGTGTTTATTGTCTCTGAAACTCATGTTGTATGCATCAGTTAGGCTCAATCGTATTTTTCACACCTTCATTTTCCAGGTTGGGCGATTTCGAGCGATTCATCCAGCCCCAATAAAAGCCTTTGATGGTGATCATGATATAATTTACAGCATCAGAAAGGGTAAAAACAAACAAACCAACAAACACATAATCAGGCAGTTTGAAGCCATTGCCACCCACCTAAATTGAGCTACCATATGGCTGTAGAAAGTTACAACAGAAAATGACTCTCACACCAGGCATGAGTCTGTTATCACATGATCATTTCTGTACATGATGACAGTTGAGACCACTGCTTTTTCTAACTTGGGTGAAAATGTTATGTTTCCTTCAGTATCTCCTGGAGAGTTTTGGGAAAACTTTGCCATCGAGAAGGAAACTGGAGTCATCAATGTTGAAAAGGAACTGGATAGAGAGAAAGCGTCCTTGATAAACATGACCATAACGGTAAGAGACAATTATATTATTTGATAGAGTATGCTGGCTCAACTCATTGCTGTGGCCGTTTATGATCCAATCAGCAACACACACGATGCAAACCTTTGATGAGGGCACCAGCAAATACCAACAGACAGTTCAGTCGTTCCTCCTTGCTGCTGTGGCAGTTTATGTTTCCATCAGCAACATACACCAACAATTAAAGTTCTTCAGTCATTCCTCTTTGTTACTGTAGCCGTTTCAGTCATGATATTATAGTACAGTTACCTACAATAATCATTTGTGATGTTAACCATCCACATAATTGTGAATTCAAATTGATGTGGTCACTAATGCCAGCCAATATATTTCACAAATGGCAATATATTGTCACAACACATTGTTATAAATGTTGTTTTTCCATCCAGGCTTCACTAAAGAATGACAGCATGAAGACAGCCAATGCCACGGTAAAAATCCAAGATGCAAGATACAGCATGCTTACACACTGAGACTGCTTTGATTTTTAATTATCAAAACAACAACATGAGAATTTTGTCGTGTTGTCTCATGTTGTGACTCAAATTCAGAGCAACTTTTTGGTTTCCAAACGACAAACACCCCTAACTTCTAAATAAACTATCCATGTCACTTGGTCCATTTCCCCTGTCTCTCTCCCCCTCTCCGTATCCCTACTGTACTGTAGGTGGTGGTTAGTGTGGACAATGTGAATGAGCCTCCAGTGTTCAGTGAGAGAGCGCACAGAGCTGAGATCTTCAGCGTGGTTCCAGCCGGCTACCCTGTTGTGGCAGTCAAGGTCACACAATGACTGAGCATCCACACACATACAGTAGTAACCTATGGCCTATGCTTACAGCATTGAGAAGACATTTAAACTAGTGAAATGTCAAAAATATTTCCTGTATTAGTGTTTCTAATTGGTTATTGATTTGGATAGACCAACACATCAAAGGTATTATTATTATTATGTATTTGATCAAGTTGGAGTACCAGATTGTGTTTATTTTCATCATTTGAACAACTTATGATTCACCACATGCTCCTCTCAATTTACTGTAATGTCTCTCCCCAGGCAACAGACCCTGATGTGGGGGAGACACTGAGTTACTCCCTGGTGGAGCCCAGCTCCATGTTTGCTGTAGAGCCCTCTAGTGGCCAGGTGTATGTAGTGTCAGTAGCTGGTGAGAGTGGGAAGGTGAGCCTGCAGGTGAAGGTAGAAGACCAGCAGGGACTCTATGCTACAACAACAGTGGAGGTTATTATCATTTGACAATTATTTGTACAAATCATTTTAAACTTGTAAAAGAGAATCCCGCACACTGTCCATTACACATGCATACATTTATTCAAATTCACCTGAGGAAGGTCCATGACCGAAACGTTGTGAATTCTAAATAAATGTAAGCATGCGTAATGGACAGTGTGCGGGATTCTCTTTTGTCCGCATGAAGAGGTGTGCAAAAGCCTTTTGTAAACTGATACAAATCATTTTAAGTCACAAATAATGTATAGAGTTTGAGACAAAGGTACAGAGCTTTTGATTCTGATTTCATGCATACGCTGTGTAAAATAGATTAATAAATGTAATCCCATTGTTACCTAATTTATACAACACTCACTTGTTTACGGTTGATTACTGATTACTGTTTACACATTTTCTATTGAAGACCGAATTTCACCAGTCAAAGTATGTACACCTGTCTAATGCAAGCATCCAGCCGTTTGTGCAGAGGATGACATGGTTTGATTTGTTGTTGTTGTTTTGTAACCCAAAGGTCACTGTAGTCTACTGCAGTCAGAACAATGTAATGGAAATTTCGCTTAACATGCCAGTTGACAGTGTGATGAACAAGGCCATGAAGATGGAAAGGTAAATCCCAGTCTGCTGTTCATATTATAGCCTATGTCATTAGTGCCTATAAAGGGAAGCTGAAACCACAATTTTTTTATATTTTGGTTATTGTTTTCCCTCCTATAGTTGTCATTGTTTACAGTATTCAGAACCCCCCCCCCCTTTCTCTCTCTCTCTCTCCCTCCTCTCTCTCTCTCTCAGGGCTCTTGAGAGGGCATTAAACTGGACTGTGAGGATTATCAGAATCAGCGGTGAAAAGGCACGGAGCACTCCCCTCAGCAGATCCTCCTCCCATCAGACATACGTCGACTTTATTGCACTCACACATGACAATGTGACAATGCCTAAAGACGACGTTGAAACGTAAGACCCTGAAAGAACTTACATTATTGTGTTCTCGAAGCTCTAGCTAGGATTCAGGTTTAGGGGCAGCATCACGCACTGTAGCGTCAGCCCTGCGTGATGAATGATTTCACCAGAAATTAATTTAAGGTCATGAAGAAAAAAAAAATACTGAATAAAAAACACGCAAACAGACAAACACAGGATGAGTTTGTCTCTGGTAACTGTTAAGCACTACAATGTGAAGGGACTCAATCAAAGACACACAGACACAACCAAACCAACCAACCAAAGATACACAAACAAAGACACAGGGCCTTAACCAAAGATACACAAATAAAGACATACAGTAGGGTCTTAACCAAAGACATTAAGTAGGGCCTTAACCAAAGATACACATCCAAAGACGTAGGGCCTTAAAGGGACACTTCACCGATTAGCATTAAGCTTTGTATCTTTAGAAAACCAGTCATGTTTTTGAATGGTCGTGCATCATTCCCTCAGTTTGCCTTGAGATGGGAGAAATACGGATTTCAATGTTGGACTTCCTGCTTTCAATGATGTAAAAGTCATCATTTTACATCATTGAAAGCAGGAAGTCCTATTCATGGGCTTCATTGAAATCCGTATTTCTCCCATCTCAAGGCAAACTGAGGGAATGCTGCATGACCATTCAAAAACATGACTGGTTTTCTAAAGATACAAAGCTTAATGCTAATCGGTGAAGTGTCCCTTTAACCAAAGACACAGGGACACAACCAAAGACACAGAGCCCAACGCTTAGACTAAGTGAGGCTATGATGACAGACAGTCAACTCTAACTCGTGTTTGTTTGTCTGTATTTACTCTGACGGTGTCTCCCTGTCCCTGACATGTTGGCTGTTTCTCTGCAGGAGACTGACGGATGAGAAGCAGAAGGTTCTGACGGAGCTCCAGGCTGTGTTCGGTCCCGATGTGGATTTTGACATCGTGGGAGATGAACGTCCTCCATGGTTCTCCATCATGACAATTCTCCTGGGAGTATTGGGAGCTCTGTCATGCATTAGTCTAATTCACTTAGGAGTTACGTAAGTGTGGATTATCTCATTTACTGTACAAGCCCAGTACTGCTTAAAATTAAAAGAGATTATTCTTGAGATTATTCTTGTTCAAATGATGTTGCCAAAGCTCTGCATTGTTAGTACAATCACATTTCATACATTGCAAAAGTGGTTTCTTTCTTTCTTTCTTTCTTTCTTTCTTTCTTTCTCTCTTTCTTTTAGTCAGTCATCATCATTCATGTTTTTCCCCCCACAGGCGAATGAGAAAAAGGCGCCAGCAAAGGTGAGATGGAAACATGATCAGTGCTTTATTGTGTGCAGATTCAGCCATTTGATGTATTCATCATGAAATGTATATTTTATTTGTATCTCTACATTAATGTATGTACTTGTTTTCCCCAGGAGAAGAGACTCCAAGGAAGACATGCCTACTTTCTGGACCACTGGCTGGCAGGGAAATGGCCCTCAGCATGCAACTGAGATGCAACGTACACCACCCCATATGATTCACTCAGCCAGATTTTACCGCTAGTGTGTGTGTGTGTGTGTATGTGTGTGTGTGTGTGTGTGTGTGTGTGTGTGTGTGTGTGTGTGTGTGTACAGTATGTGTGTGTGTCTGTGTGTGTGTGTGTGTGTGTGTGTGTGTGTGTGTGTGTGTGTGTGTGTGTAGGTTTTCTGGATGTGCTTGGATGATGGTGCTACAAATGCACGTACAGTAAATGCATCTAATGTATGCACATATGGCGTAGTACAGTACAGTACAGTATGTAAAACAAGAGGAACATTTCCCATGTGGACCTACTGTACATCATTTAGAGAGCAGTAGTTCTTGGTGTACAATCATTGTTAAAATGATCACGTGAGATTAATTTGAACATCTTATAGATAGAATACAGTTATTTGTTGCTACGGAGACCCCGGAGGGGCCGTAGCCTTATTTGGACATGACTAATTAAGATCACATCAATGCAGTGGTAGCAGAGGGTATAGAAGTCTTCTGTTTGGTGGGAGAGCACTGCACTCCCCTGCACTCTTGTATGCTACTATGAAATTAAACTCACATCACTGACACTGAAATGTGCACATTCAAGATTAGTGTTGAGTGTGAAGCTTTCAGCTTCATTCATTATTGCACCGTGTACCTTATTCATTATCTCTGAACAATCACAATGATGACTTTTCATAGTTCAATCATAACATGTAGATGGGGTGGTTGTAAAGATGTTGACATGCTGTGTACATCACATTGTAATATAAGACAGATCTGCATTAAAGTGTGTACGTAATGTCTATAATGTCTAATTTCATTGTTGTATTATGGGTACTTACTGTATAAGTAAAAGCTATCCTGTTATAGTCACATTAGAGTAGAACATTTTGTTTTTCTAAATGTCCCTGACTACATTTACTTGATAAATGCTATAGCTTGGCATTGCTGTTCTGCAGCCTAACTAGATAATGGTTCCACCAGCTTCATAAGAAGCTGTTGTCCTAGCCCATCAATATGTACCATTTATGTCATCACTGGTGAATTTTTGCTTTGCCTGCTTTCATAGGCATCCATAGCTGTTGTGATGGGTAATCTTATTTGAATTCATTCTGTTGAGTGTAAAGCTTTCAGCATCATTCATTATTGCACCGTGTACCTTATTCATTATCTCTGAACAATCACAATGATGACTTTTCATAGTTCAATCATAACATGTAGATGGGGTGGTTGTAAAGATGTTGACATGCTGTGTACATCACATTGTAATATAAGACAGATCTGCATTAAAGTGTGTACGTAATGTCTATAATGTCTAATTTCATCATTGTATTATGGGTACTTACTGTATACGTAAAAGCTATTCTGTTATAGTCACATTAGAGTAGAACATTTTGTTTTCTAAATGTCCCTGATTACATTTACTTGATAAATGCATTGCTGTTCTGCAGCCTAACTAGATAATGGTTCAACCAGCTTCATAAGAAGCTGTTGTCCCAGCCCATCAATATGTACCATTTATGTCATCACTGGTGAATTTTTGCTTTGCCTGCTTTCATAGGCATCCATAGCTGTTGTGATGGGTAATCTTATTTGAATTCATTCTAGGTTGCTATGGCCGACAGCTGTCAATGAATAATAATAAAATGATAAAAAAAAAAAAATACAATAAGTAAGTAAGTCAGTAAGTCAGTAGTATGCCTCTTGTCTCTATCTACTTATTGAAGCACAGTAATGCCTTGACTACAAAAAGGCCTTTTCCTGGCCTCTTTTGTAGCCAAGGCATTTACTGTGCTTCAATAAGTAGAGACAAGAGGCTGGGGATAACATATGGAGCTGGCTTACGAGAAAAGAGACAGGTGGTTTGCAGACGCAGAATGCTTGGTTGGGGTGGGGGTGGGGGTGTGGTTTGGGATGTGGATGTGGGGGGTGGACAGCCCTGCGAGAGAGAAAGATTTTATCATTTGTTTGAATAGTGTCACATGCGTTGATGTGATGTTCTTTGCGGTTACGTGATTTTGCTTCATATATGATACACACATTTGGGTCAGTGAACCCTGTCACAACAAAGTTTCCGTAAATGGCGTTGTTTTCTTACTCATTTCCTGTATTACAGTGTTTCAACACACACATTCTGCGTCAGATTATATTAATGACCCAGGAAGTCATGCAATATTACTGGAAACCCACAAACATTCTGATTTACGTAACAAAAAACTGGTTATATATTGAAAACTGAACATCAATGGGGAAAAAAAAGTTTTCCAAACATACTGACAAACATACTGACTTCTTTATGATACATTGTTTTTCCTCAGATTAAATGCGCTTCCCTTTAAAGATGGATTTTCTTTTTTCAAAAATCATTAGACCAGACAAAACATACTGTACATACATGATCCTCATTACAGCTATGGTGAGTTTGTCCCACTGCACTGTCTGATGATGAATTAGAGCCTTCACATTTTCATGTGTATTCTTCCTTGATTAATAATTAACCTCGCCGGTGCATCATCATGTGTGCCAATATGAGCCGGGCTCTTATCACAGTTCGAACAGGCAGTAAAACATAAACGTTCCCAGAACTCTGTCAGTGAAACGTCTCACTCGAGAGGACTGCCATCAAACGAGGACAGGGGAAAATATATACTCTAAGGATTTGTTTGAAGTGCTGTGATAACTGAGCTACAATATGGCGACGTGTCCGTGTGTTTGGATTGTGATCCTCTCGGCCTGTTGGCTTACAGAGCTCATCCACAGTTTGCCAGGTGGTGAGTACAGGAAGCAATAAGTAGAGATGTATTTTCTTAGAAAACTTTTTCGCAATTTTGCTCTCCATATCGGTATGGAGGTCTGTCTTGTGTAGCTTGTTTGAGTGAGTGAGTCAGTGTGAGTGAGTGAGTGAGTGAGTAAGTGAAAGAGTGAAAGCATGTTCCCATCAAATGTTTGAAGTAACCGCTTCCCCTGTTTCATGTCTGATAATCTGACATTATAGACGATCTGACCCCTCAGTTTGAGTATGACCTTTATGAAGTCTCTATACCTGAAAATCAGGTGAGTTTTTTTATCTTTCCATGGCTTAGTATCATAAAATAACCACTTCTGTTAGGTGCACCTCTTTTTTTCTGGTCACCTGCATTTATTGTATTTGTTTATTCCATCAGTGGGGACCGGTACTTGGAGTTCTTCCAGCTCCCATTAACGCCAGTACGTCTGGCAACCACACAATAGTTTACAGCATCAGTGAAGGTAAGCCATGTCAGGAATGTCCTTACAGAACTTTGTTCTTTGAATCATGTGAATGAAGAATTTGAAGAAGAAAGTGATCATGTCATAGTCATGCCAGATGCTAAAATGTCAGATACCGGTATGTGTTGTGTTGCGCTGAGTTGTGTTGTCGTATCATTCCAAGTGTTTCCAAGAATGCACCGGCGCAACTTCATTGTTAATCAGAGCACTGGACTCCTGACGGTTTATCGTGCACTGGACTTTGAGAAAACAACAGACAACATAACCATTATTTTAAATGTAAGGACAAAAGAAAAGTGGAATTGTTACAGGTTTCCCTTTTCTCAACAATATACCTAACATTCTCAACAGTTTAACTTGTAGCTTGTAGTACCTCATTGAAATGTTATCTACTTCATATATTGTAAATGTTTCCAGGCCTCTCTGGAGATCGACAACACGAAGACAACTAACACCTCGGTAAAGTACAACGTGTTGTTTAGTTCTGTGGTTGGTCACATTATTTTAACCACAGACAATACGTTTTCATGAAAGCCTACACTCTTAAAACAAATGTGTTGGAAACAACACAAGCTGTGGTGTCCCTATCTGGACACAGAGATTGTGTTAAAGAAACAAGACAAGTTTTGTTATTTTCAACGCATACTGTGTAGCAAATAACAAAAGCAATGTGTTGGAAATAACACAAACTGGCCTATCTGGACACAGAGATGTGTTGTTTTCAACACATTCATTTTAGGGGTGTAAACATATATCGACACCTCACCTCCCCTAGTCAGAGTTAGAGAGTCTTGACCATTGCTAAATACAACCTCTAGTCATGAATACAATTGGCATCATTGCGAGTCATATAGTTCTGTCACAGCAGTACTTTGTTTAAGCAGCTATGATACTGTGATAGCCCTTCTCTTTGTAAATAGGTCACTGTCCGTGTATAAGGACCACAACTATCCGTTTCAAAACTACTTATACTCTGTATCCAACTTCCTCTCTGTTTCTGAATAGGTGACTGTCCGTGTGGAGAATGTGAATGAATCTCCTGTATTCCGTGGTGGATATTCCGCTTCCATCTATGATAATGCCTTTTCTGGCTCTTTTGTGATAAAAGTACAGGTACTGTAGTATACACTGTTTATATATGATTTTTGGAAAATAAGATTCACTATTTTCAGCATACATTCAGTATGATCTTATTTAGCTGCATGCATCCATGAACTACCCCTGTCCAACTCATTTCTCCCCCCAGGCCACAGACCCTGAGAATGATAGTCTGCGGTACCTTCTTCAGAACTCCAACTTATATTTCGGTGTGAGGTCTAATGGCGAGGTGTATGTCAAGTCACTTACTTTTCTACACGGTAGTCGGAAGATCGTGCGGGTGAGAGCAGAAGACCCACAAGGACTGTATGGCATAACATCAGTAGAAGTAAGTGAACATAATATGTGATTGATCCGAAGATTTAGTGAACAACTACGATTATTCTCTGCCTTTGTGAATGCATTTACTGTGAAACACAAATTATTTGGACATGTGCTTTGCTTCACACAAACCATAAACAAAACATATCTTACTTGTGACCTTCAAGTTGCCAATTCAATAATTGTATGATGATTTACACAAGAAAACGGCCATTTGCAAAGTTAACATTTATAAAGGCGAACACCCCCTGGTGCCTCCATGGTTGAAAAAAAAGAAAATGTCTTAAACTGCCTTCAAAACTGTAATTTACATGATAACAACATCTTAAACTGCCCTCAAAACTGTGCTTCAATACATGTTTCAGTGTCCTCTAGAGTGACACTTTGAGCAAAACGTTTGAAGAACATCTTACTGAGTGTCCTTCTAGCGTTGTAAACGTAACGCAACACCCTATAAGGTTCCCCTTAAAATGGTTCCTAAGTGTGCCCTGGGCGTTTGGTTGGGGTGCGCACACCCACAGAAACAATAATCCAGGTGCCTGGACAAAAGTGGTAGACAATGTGATAGATTGGTCCACACACTGGTAGGCTCCAAAAATACACTTTTTATTTTAGTACACAAAAGGCAACGTTTCGATCGTCCAGTGGGATCTTCCTCAGGCAAAGACATGTGTGTGCCCTTCCATTAGAAGAGGGTGCTATTCTGGAGTGCCCTCTATGCTGCCCTTGCTGTACTGCACATGCCAGTGCTCCAAATGGAGTAATTTACAGTACAGAATGCAGTGGAATGCAGCCCTATGAATTATACTACATGTGAGAAAGAAGTGGCAATGTCGTTCTGGCCATCGGTTCAAATAGCACAAACGAGTCCCCTAAAATATAGACCCCTTCATCCACGTCACAGAAAATGTGTGCGCATATCGGGGTCAGAAAGCTTTCCATCCCATGGGAATTGTGTGTGTGTGTGTGTGTGTGTGTGTGTGTGTGTGTGTGTGTGAAGAAAAAAATATTTCTATTTCTAATATATCTATTTCTATATTTAATAGCTGTATTTCTGTTGGTGGGAAAACGGAGATTAATGTTTTTCAAATTAAATGAGCAAAAACTGGAACAAACATTTGTGCTGAATGATTACAGTAAAACATCTGCATTCACTATTCCACACGAACAATTACACACTTACAAATGTCATTTAATGTCAATGTCAATGTCAATTTATTTATATAGCACTTTAAAAAACAACCACAGTTGACCAAAGTGCTGTAAAACAAACAGTCAGACAAACAAGAAACATAGGGTACATAAGACAACAGAGGCTAGACGGAGCGGCGTAGTCGCCAGCGTGCCCACCAAGCGTGACACCAAGACAAACAAACAAATTTAAAAAATAACAAATCGCTACATAAAGAAATGCCGTACGGAGCGGCGTACTAGCCAGCGTACCCGTGGCACAAGACATACAAACACAGACATCAGACAAAAAATCAACAAATAATAAAAACAACACAGACAAACACTCAAAAGACAAAGTTGGCACAAGACAAAAGATGCCGGACGGAGCGGCGTAATCGCCAGCGTACCCGTGACTCCAAGACACCAAGACATTTAAGGACAAATGCACATGGAAAGTATGCCATATTTTCTAAAATAAATAAAATAATATAGATTATTTTCATGATAACATAACTATCTATAGTGCAACAGTATGTACTATATTATGCTATGACCCTAAAACAGTATTTTGCATGTACATATACTGTACATAGCCTATGTTATGCATAATCCCTTGGTGCTATTCTAGTATTTTTTCTAGTATCTATTCTTTTTTCTTTTTAATTCATTTCTGTAGTTGAATGGACACTTGAGCACAGGGAATTTAAATACTTATTAATGCTTATTTATATAAGTACATGACAATAAACTTTGAACTTGAACTTGAACTTGAACTTGAACTTTATTTTATTTTGTGAATAGGTGAGAATTCTCAGCACAAATAGGCCTCCTGCATTCCTGCAACGCAGTTATACAGCTGAGATCTTCGACAATGCCCCACCTGGCACTCCTGTAGTACAGGTTCAGGTAATGTTGTACCATTATTATACATACCGTCAACATTATACCATTATTATACATACTTCATATAACATTATGCAATTGTTATACTTACTGTAGCCTAATTTAACATAAAGGGGAGGGGGGGGAGGGGGGGCCGAAATCCCCCTTTAAGCAGACCTAGAAAGTGACGTTACATTTGAACTGAACTGCTTGCTGATCGATATCCCACTATGACGTCTTTCCTTAAGCAGACAGGAACTGTTTGAATTTTGCTTCCATAGAGATGCATTATGTTGCTCTATCTTTTCAGTAATGAAGGATCTTTGATTTAACTGCGCGCATCTATCCAATCTCCAACTCATTTCCTGCCTCAGGCCACAGACCCAGACTGGAGGGATACTGAAAGGCTGAGGTATCTCTGGTGGATATCCGACACCAGGTTTGGTTTGGACCCCAACAGCGGTCAGGTGTATGTGGTGGGCTCTCCATTTCACAGTGAAACGATGCGTCTCGGGGTGAGAGTAGAAGACCCGGAAGGACTCGATGACACAGTAATGGTGCAGGTGAGGCGGAGAGCTGCTGAGGAAGGGAGGGCTGCACAGACAATTCTGAGAATATATATATATATATATATTTGTATATATGCTGTATATGTTTATATATATATATATATATATATATATATATATATATATATATATATTTGTTTATTTAATTATTTATTTATTTATTCTATATTTTATATATTAAATAGTTTTGTGTGTCGGTACATTTACATGTTTGCTTTGTTGTAAATCACACATTTCAAATGAGGAACCATTCAGAGTTATGTCTCTGATCCAGTAGAGGGTGATTTTACTTCTTCTGTTGCTCACAGGTGATTATAAAGAAATGCCACACCAAGACTATACTACTTGGGACACTCATACCACTGGCCATCATTCTGTGTGGGGTTCTCATAATTGTGTAAGTTTGGTTATCTCACAGCTAGTATTTGCACTGTATGAAACATGCTTAAAGGCACAGTCAGGTACTGTCAGGCACTGTAAGCGATAGCGCACAAAGCTGTGTTCGGTTGTGTTTATAGTCATGTTTAAATGTATTTGTAGAAACTTTAGTCCAAAAGACTATTTGTAATATCTTAGCCAAGGACCAAGCGAAACACACCAGAGGGGTAGCTCACCCCTACCATCAGTTTCCCCCGAGAAACTCCATGCATGTTTTGTGTTTGGTAAGGAGACAGGCTGCCCACACTTTGTTTGTTTCCAGTTTTTTACTCAGAATACGTGGTAAGCCTCCTATACATCAAGAGCCCAATGGCATTGTTTTGTTAGGCAAATGAAGCCATACAGCTCCTCTAGGAGGAGGTTTTCCACTTACTGTGCGTTCAGACCAAGACCGTCAAAAGCGTCAAGAGCGCCGGAAATCATTCATTTTCTATGGAGAGTCGGCGTTATCGGCGTCAAAAGCGTTCTGGGCGTGAGCGTGGCTTTATGAGCTTCACGGGCGTTAAAAAAAAGTTGAGCCTCAGTTAACTTTATGGTAATGAGCTATGACACGGTTCGGCGTCAACTAATCAGAATGTCAAACTCGCAGGATTGCTGCTTGTGGTTTGTTCGAATGTTTCACATCATGGCTTTGACGCTTTCGGCGCCGAACTGGGTTGAGCGCCGAGCTATGAGCTCCACCAGCGACTTTCGACGGTCTTGGTCTGAATGCACAGTTACTCAATTAGTAAAACAGATACTGACTGCATGTTCAATCCACAACAGACACAAACATTTCATCAACACAATCATATTGCATATATCACAAGTGCATATTCAAGTTGAAAAACCATCAGTCTTGTCATGTATGCGATATGATTGGGTTGATGAAATATTTGTGTCTGTTGTGGATTTACTGCAACATAAAATTTCTAAAATTATTTTTATGACACATAGCCTCAAAACACTATGGACGACACTTATGCCATTGTCTGAACGGCCTCTCAATACGTGATTACGGACCTGGTAACTGTCTGTAGTCCCCCCCCTCCCTTCTCCGAAATAGAAACGGAAAAGAGCTGCAATGCTACAGGAATTTGAAGATCTTTTTTTCTACAGACTGCTGTCTGTGCATTGACTCTATATAACATCGGACATGCAGAGACACATATTTAGTTTGTTTATTATTGTGCTTCTCAACTGTAGGGGAACCTCGAGACCATTTCATATAATAACATTGGTATGTATATCTCTCTCTCTTTTTTTATTCTCTTAGGATATGGAAAACCAACGCCATAAAGAAAATTTGCTGATTGTTAGCTTCAGGCTGCTTGTTGGAGGAGAGGGATATGTAGCTTCATAAACAGTTGTGTTGTTATTTGCAAAAAAATAATGAATTTCATTAAAGATTGTTTTTCTATCCTGCAAACACAACACAACAGTTACATCGGAAATTCCAGCACATTACACCCATCCTCAAATCCCTCCATTGGCTTCCGGTTCAGCTCAGGATTGAATACAAAATTTCCCTTCTGTCACACCAGTGTCTCCATGGCTCTGCCCCCCTTTACCTCAAAGAACTCATCCCCCCCCCACTCCTCCTCACGTCATCTCCGGTCTGGACAGTCAAACCTCATCCAACAAAAAAGAACCAAGCTTAAAACTATAGGTGACCGAGCTTTCAGCTCTGCTGCACCCAGTCTGTGGAATGCTCTCCCTGACTATCTAAGGGCACCACAGACTGTGGACTCTTTTAAAAAAGGCCTGAAGACGCATCTTTTTAGAAAAGCTTTTAACTAAAATACTCTCATCTGCTTTTATATGCTGTTTTTTTGTTTAATTTCATATGATCGTTTTTAGCTTGTCTTTATATGCTGGTTTTAGCTTAATTTTATCTGCTTGTTTTAATTCTTCTGTTAATTTTATCCTGTTTTTTGGGTGTGTGTGTGCATTGTAGCACTTTGAGGTCATTGATTTGGTGTAAAGTGCAATACAAATAAAATGTATTATTATTATTATTATTATCGTCACAAATCCTTCAGTACAGGTGCACAAATTCCATGCCACAGATCACAAATGAAAAAAAATATTTCATGCTCATATTTCATATTGCTACAGTCACCGCAGTATTTAGTTGTGCTCATAGGTTTATAAAGTTATGCTAAAGTTGACTAAAACAAATTAAAAATCATCTTTTCAAATTTTATCTTAATGTCTTTATTAAAACAATGATGAGCCTTTAAGGACACACATTTTCTTTGTGAATGAATAATGCATCATTAGTAAATAAATGGTATCCCTTAAAATACAGGGGACATAAGTGTACACACCCCTACAGTATGTTAAATTCCCATAGAGATACTGTAGGGTGGAGGGCATGCTGGATCTACCACTGTATGTGTCAGGACACCTCAACCCATGGACTGCCTCTTGTCCAATCAAACATAAATGCATCACAAGACTAGCCTGGCTAGCGCCCACCACTTCTCAAATGAGACGTGGTCTGGCAACCAGGCGTTCATTTTCTCGTATTTGAAAAAAAAAAAAAGCCCAGATCCGTTCATTGGGCGCCACAGATGTCTATCAAATGCGTCTCTGCATAGCTCATCATGGTCTTGCTTTCTCCCCTGTTCTGTGATTGGCCACCAACATCAGGCGAAAATGGGGGCGTTAGTTTCCAGACTGCCTTAGCAGCGTGAAAGAAATCACCGCGCAAGGCAGTATGGGAACACCCAGGCTATCACAAGACCAGACCTATCACGCATACTGTGATGTTCAGCACTAGGGAGGATATAGCTTTAAGAACAGGGGGAGTTATGGGATAGGAAAACAGAGCAGGCAGGAAAGCGGGAAGTGAGACGGGGGGTCAGATTTGTATGCACGTTATGCAGGAGCTGAATAAACACGCCGGAGTTACTGTAAACATTGTTGTCATCTCTGACTATTACACATACATGCGTCTTAAATTCATTCTGATTATTTCATCACTGAAACTGTCTGATGATATCAAGAGCCTTAAAATGTTCTGTGTTTTCTGACATGATTAATAATTGACCTTGCTGTGGCTACCAAGGTCTTCTGTTGAATAGCGACGTCTACATTAGTTCATTGAATAGGTCATAACAAGTGACAGTGTGGAATAGGTTGCCATACTCTGTCAAGCATTTTACAAGAGTTTCTTTTTTTTTTCTTTGGTAAATGTTTTCTGAATTGATTCATTGAATTGATACTCCCAAATAACCAAATATATACTTTTATTATAACTGCAGTGTATAATAACGGTAAACACTTTACTTGACGGGTTCATTCATAGCACATTCATAACAGCTGTCATGAACTGCACATGAAGCATTCATGACTGATTCATGAAATATGACTCAATATTCATACCAACACTTTCATGAATGTGGAAGACAAAACGACAAAAACTTGTCAAATTTTATGAAGTCTACTTCAAATGTCACTTTACTATACGATTTGTGAAGTATTCATCATACTGGGAAGTGACTGACCATCTATGGACCTCTGAATGGTTGGACATTTCTGTTTTATACATCTATATACAGTCATTGGTGTAGACAATTAATGCATTCTTCAGAGGTTACTATCATAAAATAAACAAACAGACAAACAGAAAACTAAATTCTCCTGGACACTACATTTCCCCATTGACTAAGATGTGACATGATCAGGTTGGCTAAAACAAAAAAGAGAGGCACCCAGTAGGTGTCGCTGCTGCTCAGAACATGATGTATGCTGTTTACAGTAAGCAGTATGACACAAGTGGGAGTGGAATTGGTGAAGGATATCACTACGGGAGTAATTTTGCCATAGGCACGAGGCCCAAGGTCAAATGTCAAAGGAAAATTGACCACAAGTGTCATATAGCATTTATACAACAGTTTCTTTGCCAACTAATTTAGTTTAAAGATACAACATTTTTGTTTTTCTGTTGTTTAGATTTTTGTTTGTTTATCATCTGCTCACCAAAATAGTCCTAATCTTAGCCTTTGCATTTCCCGTTTCCAAGCAACGTCACACCACTCAAGAGTCAAGTTCAGAGAGAGGCTTTATACATGCTTGTATGCTTGAGGTCACCCATTAGCCTAACTTGTCTTGTATAACATACTTAGGGCTTACTTATACGTCTCAAATTTAACATTGACCTTTATTTATTCAATGTTCCTTCTCAAATGTGATTTTATGAGTTTGCTGCTCTCTCACTTTGAATGAATATAATGACATTGGATAATTCAATGTAACATGCAGAATGATCACCAGCTGCAAAAACACCCAATAGGGATGTCCTGAGATATCGCCACTTGTAATGACTTTTAGAATGCCTCTTGTCCAATCAAATATTAATCAATAGCTTGACCGGATAATGCCGTATAATGAGGAGTGAATGGTTAACAGCACTGATTGCTTTATCATTTATCATGACCTTCTCCTACAGTACCTGGCCTGGTTCTTTCCTCAGCTGTGAGTTAGTGGTTACTGTAAGTGGTTGAGTTAAGTTAAAGTTAAAGAGCAAGAGACTTGTCTTCAATATTTAACCCATCTGTGGATAATGCACACACACACAATCTGCTCTAATTCATCACTTAATCATTTTCAAATATCTCATGGCCAAACTGTGTCTCTCTTACTTTGAATGAGTGGATTGTTGACAGCGTTGGACAATCTAGAGCTAAAAGAGCCGTGTAATCAATCTTATTAAACATCATTGTGAGATTTCCCCCCATGTTTGATGTCGACGAAAGTCTGTGCCTTCTGCCTTGATTAATAATTAACGTGTATGACTTTGAACCTTTATTATATTGTGAGCAGCTATAAAGACATAAATGCTCTATGGCCTTTGTTCCCAAAGTTTTGGTGGTGTACATTTCCTTCATCCTCGGTGAAACAGCAGTCAGTAGTGAACACGGTTTAAAAAGTGGACAAGGAAAATATAATATCTTCTATGGGATTTGATGTCAGAACAGGATTGTATTTCTTTTTTTAATCAAAATGTCTTGTCAGACATCATGTGCAGTTTATTTCAAGTGCTGTGAGCGGTAACTCAGCTACAACATGGCGACGTCTCCGTGTGTTTGGATTGTGATCCTATCGGCCTGCTGGCTCACAGACTTCATTCACAGTATTCCAGTGGGTGAGTAGGCTACAGGAAAAAGGACGAAGAGATGTATTTTCTAGTTAATCTGTGTGTCTGCCACTCCTACTTACCGTTTGTTCTGATTGCGTTGCCATTATTTTTACAACTATTGGCTATCTTTGTAAAAGTCTACTTGTCTTACACAAAACCGTACAATAAACTAGCAAAACAATTTGTAAAAGCACGCAATTCTTAGACTTACTGCAACTGTACTCAATTCTGTTCAGAGTTTGAGTCTGGTGTCAGTCCAATAGGATGGGACAAATGCCTCTGCAACTTGATAGGCCTAACCAATCAGAAGCGACATATACAGTATGAATCCTTTTGGGCGTACTGTACAACAAAACACATCTTTCTTGTTGACAAATAACTTATTTGCTGTTTTATGTTCATTTGTTTTAAGTTATTGCGCTGTCAAGTGATGCGATAGTGAAATCTAAAGTTCTTGAACATCAGGTTTTTTGTTGTAAACAAAACCAACCCAAGCACGAACAGCTGACATGAATGACTGGGCACTGTTGCTCATCTGTCCATTATTGTATAAGGCCCGTCCAGAGGATTTTATTGGCGTGAATCACTCTGGTTCTGGCATAGAGGATTCTCAATGGAGAGACTCCAGACTGAATTTCCCCCAAAAAGTTAAATTTGTGAAGGGGATAGATCTAGGCTAACTTCCAGGTTACACAATCCTTGTGCGTCTGGTGTTTGTGTGGGCAAACAGTTTACTCAACCATATGTGAATAAGCACACAAACCAACTGCACACTGAAAGTGTAATTGGAAATACATATGGCTTTTGCTTTCTCTGTGTACAGGGCATATCCATTTTCAAACATGCAAAGCCACAGGTATTCAAATATACAGGGTATGGGTGGTTATTTCAGTACAAGTAAGGAGAGGGGAGGTCCCAACAAAAAAAGAAGCACTGTAGAAGAAAACAAAATCATAAAAATAACTCGACTGCTAAGAAACATCAAGATGGACCTATATGTTGGAACCTATGCCATACCGATATGATAATACTGTTACTTATTTTATTTTTTTTACTTCACAGAAACCACTATAGACTGCACAACGGGGTCAACTGTGAATCTGGGGCAAGTGGATGAAGGATACGCAGGTCTGTTCCAATCATTTGAAACATCTGTTTTGTGTGGTGTCTGTGATTGTGCTTATTATTATTGTGTGTTTGTGTGTGTGTGTGTGTGTGTGTGTGTGTGTGTGTGTGTGTGTGTGTGTGTGTGTGTGTGTGAGTGAAAGAGGAGAAAGAGAGATAGAGTTAATGAGTGAGTGAGGTAATGTTGCTTTTACTGTAAATGTTCCTCTATTTGTTTATGATATCTGGGGGGGCACTGTCACTTATGTGTTTGACCAAGCACTCTAAAATAGAAATAAGAAACTGAGTGAAGCCTGCTCCTACCACACAATTCATATGCAATGTTCAGTGTCACTACACACAATTAGCAAATGAGGGTGTCAAACAACTGTCAGACAAATCCAAAGAAATCCAAACATATGTCTGACAATGGCAAACTATATTTGCAAGGACTGTGCACGTTTACAAATACTGTAGTCATTCATTTAATCTGATTAATTTGTCCTTTTTTTGCTGCAAAACAGGCGACCTAGACAGTATTGTCGGTATTCCAGCTGGGTTGGGGCTACAACTGGAGTTCCCCGTGTGTCCACAGTGTGAACCCTTTCTGGAGTTCTTCTACGTCACCTCCATAACAACTGCTACAGTCAAAACAAAGGCTCCACTGGATGCAGAGGCATTAATAGAAGTAAGGCAACACATTCAAAGATTCACATTTAGACATTAATTAGATTAGGATATATACCGTAGCATGAATAAGATGTAATCCTTTTTTATGAAGGCCTATTTAAATTCCACCACATTTACTTTGGAGTGATTCACTCACTTTTGATTTTATACAGAAGATGACTAAAAAGAACAACATGTTCAGTGTACTAAACTGGCCTATTTCTGAATGTAACCAAACAATAATCCTCAATGTCATTTAAATTACATTTTCATTGTCAACAAGTTTGTGATGACATTAATCCTTCACCATGTTAGACAGGAGGCGTGTTGTCCTACTCCATCACCTGTACATCCAGCAGGGTAAGTTATAGAACAAAATGCACATACACTTCTCAGTCGCTTTGGCACATTTCACCAATTACAGTTTTCTCTGTTGCTTTGGCATATTTCTCAGATTAGAAATTCTCAAAATTGTTTGTTCAAACTCCATAGCATCTTACTTCTGCACATTATCAATGAAGTTTCTCCCCATCTTGAATAAACAGCAAAGCTTTGGTATATCCATGAAACTGATTTTGTGCAAATGTGTGCTGCTTTTATTAGTTTATTTCCAATTGCTAATGCATACTGGTTGCCTGTTGGAACAACTTTTGATCTGTTTATATTTGTTGTTAAGGTGACAAATGGTCGAACAGTACGGGTCAGAGATCTGAATGACAATGCTCCAGTATTTGAACGAACGGAGTACAATGCAAATATAGCTGGGGTAAGAAATGAAATAGCAGAACTATATTTTCCATGTACCATATGTCACCATTAATGGAGATCATGATAGATGTGCATGTGCTGTCCTCTCTCTCTAACAGACTTCTGAGGGTGAGGTGGTGGTCCAAGTGAAAGCAGTGGATGCAGACGTCAGTCCGGTCAACAACCGCATTACCTACAGCCTTGTGGTGAATCTAATTTTCAAATGTTACTTGATATTTTAATAACTGCTTTTAAAGGTGTTATGAGGATTCACAATACCAATAATTATACTGAAAATAATGCAATAATACATATCATCCCCTTGGAATACGGTTCTATCTCCATACTATCTGGGTTGCTGCATTCTGAGATTGTAGTTCTGTGATATTGAGTTTCAAAGTTTTAGAATGGCATAGAATTCGATATACTGTAGAAGATACGTAGAGCAAGGCTATTTAGATATAATGTGCAAAAATGCTTATGAAACACCTCAGCCCAACTTATGAAGTTGATAAGGAATAAGGATATTTGAATTATTAGAACCTCATATTTATAAAATCATATAGGCTACATTCAATGTCTTCTGATGCTGTAATGTGCACACTCCATTTAACTGCATGCAATGCATCCATCAACCCTCCATCTAATACATTTCTCATGCCAGGCCACAGAGCACAGCTCCATGTTTGATGTGGAGCCCTCTAGTGGCAAGGTGTATGTAGCGTCTCCTGCAGGTCTGAGTGGAAATGTGAGTCTGCAGGTGATGGCGTCAGACCCACATGGACTCAATGACACAACTACAGTTAAGGTAGATGCAACTGGTAAAAATGGACAAGGAAATAGAATCAAATGATTGATTTATTGAAGATACATACTTAAAAGATTGTAAATGTTGTTGTCAGATGTAATTACATTATGTCAACATGTTAATACTAGATAATAGAAACTAGTGTATAACAAGCTAAATAATAATGTGGTCTTTGTCAGAAGTCACACACCTACTATTATAAATCTGACTAGCTGTATGTTATTAATCCACAGGTGGTGATACTGGAAAGCAGAGATGTTGTGGTGATTTCCCTGAACCAGGAGATTGGCACTGTGCAGAACAAAACCCTCGAGATGAAGGAGTAAGTCATGGCTCTTACTGGATGTAAACTGTAATGCAAATACTGTGGGGTTTGTTCCGATTTGATTCTGGCCAAGCATGGATAGTATTGTTGTTGTTGTTGTTGTTGTTGTTGTTAGTAGGCCTAGTAGTATTAGTATTAGTATTAGTATAAGTATTGGTATTATTTAGGGCCCAAACACCGGATGTTCAAGGTGCAAACCCCTATATTTCTGTAAGAATTATTATTAGACTCTTAGACTCAATGAGACTGAAATGTTTCTCTCCTCATAGATGTTTTTGAGGTGGCTGCCATGGGCACACTGATCAGTCTTCACACTCACTACTCAGGGACAGTGGGTTGGCCCATAGCGCCCCCCTCAGTTTTGTGTGTAGAGCTATATGTGTGTGTGCTTTTTTTTTCTTTTTGTCTGTGTATGGATCGAAACCCTTTTCTCCCTCTTTCTCTCTCTCTCTCTCTCTCTCTCTCTCTCTCTCTCAGAGCTCTAGAGAGGGCCCTGGGCTGGTCTGTAATTATCATCAGTGTGAGCGGCAGCAGAACAAGGTCGACCCTGAGTCGTACCGTAGAGATCCACACACTCCAGAGGGAGGATCCTCCCAAGACCTACGTCAGCTTCATGGCCACTGAAATCAATGGAACTAATGTCATACCAAAGGACACCGTTCAAACGTAAGAATCTGCCTACTTATTTTTTGAGGAAGAACTACAAACGATGGCCCACCACAACAACTGTGTTGAATCATATGTGTTTTGTGGTATGTGAATCATATAAATGAGGCCATCATGCAGTGCAAATGTGTGAGAGAAAATTTCCTGTGTATTAGCCACATTGTGTATAAGCCGCAGGACCATGTTTTATTCAAGTTAAAAGAAACAAAACCATATCGACACCATATTAACTGCCCCCCTGTTTTAACCTCATAGCTGAAGAAATTTTGCTAAATTACTGTAATGTAAAAGCCACGGCTAATAGTTGGGAGTACTGTAGTCCTCTCTCTTGAATAGAAGCATTTGTTAGTGTTAGTGTGTTTATGTTTTCTGTCTATAGTACTTATAGTATAGCTGTCTTCCTGTCTGTTCTCCCTGCCCTCTTATTCACCACATGAGTCCACACCAACTACCCCTGCATCTCTGAATCCTCAAGTGCCATTTTAACAAAATGACTCCAAACTTGGAGTGACTGTTGGAACCACTGTATTTAGTCTGTTGTTTCTACATCTCTCTCTCTCTTTCTCTCTCTCTCTGTCTCTCTCTCTGCAGTAAGCTAGTGGATGACAAGGAAGAGGTTCTGGGGGAGATGCAGCAGGTCTTTGGCCCAGATGTGGACTTTGATGTTGAACAGGATGATGAGAGTTTGGACATAACCATCCCAGTTATTGTGGGGACAGTAATTGCAGCAGTTTGCACTGCTGGAGCTATTGCCGTGTTTCTTCGGTGCAAGTAAGTGTTGTTATTACGATTCTCTAGAAATAAGTCTTAAGTTGAGGGGATAGAAAGAAGAATTAGCTTTCTGTCAAGTGAAAGAAGAAGTTTGGCAAAAAGGGTCTTTGTATTTCAGAGGTTCAATTAAAATATTAAACATGATGTAAGCACAGCTTTTTCATCTGTTAGCATTCCAATTTTTTGGCCTTTAGACTCTGAATTGAATGAAGCTCATTTCTTCCTTCCTGGATACATTTACAAATTCAAAGGAGAATTATGGCGATTTTTAACATAGCCTACAGTAGGTCTCTGTTTCTTGCGCGCGTGTGTGTGTGTGTGTGTGTGTGTGTATGTGTATGTGTGTGTTTGTATGTTTGTGTGCGTATACCTCTCTCATGGTATTTTTTTTTTTTTTTTTTACTTTTCACAGAGGACAATCAAGCGAGCAGAACAGAAAAGACTCAAGACTCAAACTCACGGATAAAAACACAGAAGACACAGGCTCTAAGGGAAGGAAACCAAATTTAGCCGAAGACACAGGCTCTATGGGAGGAAGACCAGATTTAGCAGGAGACACAGACTCTATGGGAGGGAGACCAGATCTAGCAGGAGACACAGACTCTATGGGAGGGAGACCAGATCTAGCAGGAGACACAGACTCTATGGGAGGGAGACCAGATCTAGCAGGAGACACAGACTCTATGGGAGGAAGACCAGATCTAGCAGGAGACACAGGCTCTATGGGAGGGAGACCAGATCTAGCAGGAGACACAGACTCTATGGGAGGGAGACCAGATCTAGCAGGAGACACAGACTCTATGGGAGGGAGACCAGATCTAGCTGGAGACTGAGGGCCAAATGCCCGTACATTTGCGAACGTAGAGTTATCAGTGCCATGGCCAAACCATAGAGAGCAAACGCAGTGGGTCTTCAGTTTACGTGCTATTTATAAAAACCTGTAGCTCATTGGGTAATCAGTGCCTTTCTCTGCCTGCTATCACAATTCAAACTTAAGGTTGCTTTTATAGTATACTGTATATACTCTTTCCTGTGAGGGAACACACAGTGAAGTGAAGCACACACCTGGAGCAGTGAGCTGCCTGCTCAACAGCGGCGCTTGGGGAGCAGTGAGGTGTTACTGTAGGTGTCTTGCTCAAGGGCACTTCAGCCATGGATGTGGGCATGGGAGAGCAGTGTTCAACCACTCCCCCCGCCCACATTTTTCCTACTGGTTGGAAACCCCTGGTGCTATGAATAGCAATTCTGTTGTCTGTTGAATGTTTATTTAATTTATTTTTTACTTATTGACGCATTTCACTGCAATTTGGATTAACACCTGCTAACACCACAGTTGTTTACTCAGTTTCAAACAAATACAGTCATGGTTGAAATTGTTGGCACCCCATGCTAAAGTTGACTAAAAAGAGGAATATAAAATCATCTTTTGGAAATTGATTATTTATTAAATTCCCATAGGGTTTCATAGGGGTGCCAATATTTTTGACCTCTGTATTTTGGGAAGAACATTTATTTATTTATGATACATTATTCATTCACAAAGAAAATTGGTGTCCTTAAAGGTTGGATTTTTCCTAATTTTATTACTTAAGCCATTAAAATCAATTTCCAAAAGATGATTTGATATTCCTCTTTTTAGTCAACTTTAGCTTTAGCATGGGTGCCAATAATTTCAACCATGACTGTATTTATAATATAACATATAAACGGACCTGCAGAGCAAATCACAAATTTGCCAAAGGTTCGTATGGGTATTCCCAGGCTAGAAAATAGTATTTCTCATAAAAAAATAAAAAGGCTTCCTAATTTTCATCTATTTGTGTTGTCAAAAAGACTTCCTCTCTTTTGATATTCCCCAAAGTTTCAATTTAAGATTTCCCCATGTAAGACCCCATGTAATTTCATTTAGATGTTATCAATTTCACTAGGTCAACAAACAGCTGTCACTGCCATAAGGACTGCCATAATTTTCTTCCCAGTGAACGCACAACATATATGGAGACTCTTTGATAGGTCCTACATGACATTTGGGCTGTTTGTTTTTGGAGAGAATAGGATTTGACCTCAATCCAATCAAACCACCTGGTGTAGTAGGCTACTGTACTACTGTGAAGTAAATGGCTCTTGTGGTCAAGTGGGCTTTCTTTCAATATGGTAGACCATACAAACTTAAGCAGCGAGCTGGAGAATCAACCACAGTCTCACTCAGACCAGCACAGCTATGCTTTTCTCACATAAATACACACTAGTCTAGACACAACTTTTTATTTTCTTCTCTCAAGTGAACTCTTAAGGACTCTTCTCTGTGTGAGGTATTGCCAGCTGTGTGTTCTTTTTTTTGTATATATACAGTATATATATATATATATATATATATATATATATATAATTGCCGGCTGTGACGTGTTTGGTTCTATGTCATTATCATGCTTATGTAACACCAAAACTGTAACATAATTTCAAAGCTGTGCTTGGATCAGTGTCATGTTTTTAAGGTTATGTATATGTTGTATACATATAACAAATAAAGTTGTTATTTTTGTATCACCTGTTTGACTGTAATGTTTTGAGTAAGGCACGGTCATCCTCTGGCTTTGCTGAAGTATCTTGTCATATATCACTTTAATAAGCCTCCTTTTACAGGTTTCATTTTAACTAAGGGGTTATCATGACCGGCGCTAGAGTAGCATATCATATAGCCCATAACCACTAATTTGTTATTTGCTAACAAATTCCAAAGACATGCTGATTTAATCACCACACTATTTGGTCAAGAAGATATTCTGCACCAAATTGTATGTTTATGATAACCAGCCTCTGCGGGTATGGCAAGTTTT
Organism: Sardina pilchardus; assembly: GCF_963854185.1. Taxonomy (NCBI): domain Eukaryota; kingdom Metazoa; phylum Chordata; class Actinopteri; order Clupeiformes; family Clupeidae; genus Sardina; species Sardina pilchardus. The sequence continues at coordinate 31,232,659 of NC_084994.1, read as the reverse complement.
GTGGAATTCCGTCCATGAATTATGAATTCTGTTTGTAATGTTGTATGCATGTGTTCCCAGGCTTTCTGTTGAATAGCCACACATTAGTTAATTGCAAGTCAAGACAAGCAACAATGAGCGCTTTTACATCCACACTAAAAAACACATTACTGGCAGTGATAAGGGTAACTGGAATATTCTGTTTAAGGTGTATACATTGTCTCAAATAAAACAGAATATTGACATGATTTCTCATTGTTGAATCAGTTGTCATGCACAATAGAGGTTAAAAGGGTGATATTTTAAATGCCTGTTGAATTGAACAAGAGTAATGGAACACTATATAAAGATAGCACTATGTGGTCATTCCACTACAGAGGAGCTAAGAGCATACAGTACAGTAGATGTCGCTGTTGTTCAGAACAATGTTTAAGTAATATGCCAAAAGTGGGAGTGGTTCTGGTAGCCTAGATATCACCACGGCAGTAATTTAGTCGTAGGAAAGAGGCCAAAAGCTGAGTGTCGATGGAAATTCGTCTAGATATCCTGTATCAACACCTTGGCCATGAGTTTCATAGATTTCATCCAACAGTTCCATTTCCAACTAATTTGCCATAATTTTGCCATCTTCCCACAAAAAAATACACCTTAGCCTTGCCGTGTCCCGTTGCCAAGCAATGTCACACAATGCCACTTGAGAGTCAAGTTTCAGTGGATAAATTGCCCTTCTGCCCTTCAGCCCTCTAAGTCATAATGGCATAGAAACACAAAGCGGAAATTGAGACATACAATCTGACAATGTAAAGCACTATACAGATTGTACATGAAAAAATATATCATTATTTAATACTCAAGAGTCCAATCTTTCAAATGGTGTATAACATTCTATGGTGTGCTACTTAGCAATATGGTGCATACAATTGATTTTAGTATGTTTAGGGGGGGTGGGGGAGGGGTGTTACCGGGACACTGTGCTTTAAGTGCCATTGGCAACAAAGGACATTACAGTAATAGACTAGATAAAACTATATTATAGATATCTCTGCTTTGACCACGGGTTCAAGAGCACCTTGGAGAGTGGATATAATCTAGACATTCTTTGATATAACTTTAATTATGTTTTGTGTACAGTACTTTATTTAATGTTGAGGTTTGCTTTTAATCATGCATTGCAAGTTTGTTGCCTCATAATAGGCTATTTCCCAGCAAACAATTAACGTTCTGCTAACTTTCACTAACGTTAGCTTTTGGTTCCCCTATGGTTCGTTTTTCAGCAACCTACTAATAACGTTTAGAGAACGTTATCTCCAGGTTGTCAAAACAAATAACGTTCCCCTAACGTTTTTACAACTAAAGAAAAAAACGTTATATTCTGGTTGAATCCCAGCAAGCAAATAACGTTAGCCGCTGGTTCTCCTGTGGTTAGTTTATCAGTAACCTTCTAATACCCTGGAGAGAACGTTAGCTCCAGGTTATCAAAGTTTCCCGAACGTTATTACAACTAAAGAAAAAAACGTTATAGCCTATTCTGGTTGCATTTCTCTTTTCACACAACGTTGCTACTTAGTTGTTTTTAGGTATCTTATTTGTATAACCATATCGGTATTCTCTGGTTATGTGCGTGGGGTTGACTGATGAAAATCGCCCCAGAGTTTCTATGAGTTTCCAATTGAACACGGCCAGCAGCCACACTGCAAAGTCGGAATAATTTGTTGCAAAATCGATAGCCCTATTCTATTCTTCCCCCCTCTGTTGGATTGATATTCGGCCGACCAAAGCCAGCCCGTCAGCTAAAGGGGCCAGCGCGAGAAGCTAGGTTGAGAAACTTTCATCTCGGGTCCGTGAGTTCTGGGGTGTTGGTGTTTTAGCAGACTCAACCTCGCTAACTTTAAGACATTTGGATAACACAGAGATAAAGTTACTCACGTAGGCTGGCTGTATAGTATCGATCACATTCTTCACATCGTTCTCCATGCACTTGTTCCATTAAGTCCAACAGGCTTTTAAAAAACACTGTACAGGGTAAACCGGGTGGAAGAGCTAGCTAGCCATAGTCCCAGGCAGGCACACAACGATTTCATGCTAACTAATCTGACGAATAGTGTTGGATTAATCCATAATCGATTAGAGTGGCACCTTAAATGCATTCATGTTTTTAAAGCTTTATTTGTTATTAAAATATGATGATGAGGACTCCAATGAATTCTTTCTCAAACGTTGAGACTGCATCTTAAACAGCACAATGTTCCCGGGGGAGAATTGTTTTATATTAACACGTAGTCCAAGTTATAGCCTATGTTACTGTGCTGTTCACTCAGCCTATCCCACAATTCCCAGTCCCAATTTAAAACAAAATAAACCAAAATCCATCATAATTCTGAACCGAGGACTTTTAATGGCATACGATGCAATAAAAACAGCCTGTTTTGAATGTTGAAACAGTGTGTTAGGCTAGCGCCTGCTCTGCTTATGTTTTGATCTGACTAATCGTTTATTATAGGAAAAGACACCGTAGACAAGAAAGTATTAGAGCTAACCGCATTTAAATACTTAGCTGACACAAAATTATGATAACAAGCTGTATTCGTCGCAGTTCAACAAGTAGCTGCATACTGGTAAGTAAGTAAACATGCGTGTGGTATATTGTCATTGCCTTAATCATCAGAGACATTCGCTCTCTCAGGTTGCAGGTAGGCTGTCGCCGCAGACGGCAAGTGCATACCCAGCAAACAATTAACGTTCTGCTAACTTTCACTAACGTTAGCTTTTGGTTCCCCTATGGTTCGTTTTTCAGCAACCTACTAATAACGTTTAGAGAACGTTATGTCCAGGTTGTCAAAACAAATAACGTTCCCCTAACGTTTTTACAACTAAAGAAAAAAACGTTATATTCTGGTTGAATCCCAGCAAGCAAATAACGTTAGCCGCTGGTTCTCCTGTGGTTAGTTTATCAGTAACCTTCTAATACCCTGGAGAGAACGTTAGCTCCAGGTTATCAAAGTTTTCCGAACGTTATTACAACTAAAGAAAAAAACGTTATATTCTGGTTGCATTTCTCTTTTCACACAACGTTGCTACTTAGTTGTTTTTAGGTATCTTATTTGTATAACCATATCGGTATTCTCTGGTTATGTGCGTGGGGTTGATTGATGAAAATCGCCCCAGAGTTTCTATGAGTTTCCAATTGAACACGGCCAGCAGCCACACTGCAAAGTCGGAATAATTTGTTGCAAAATCGACATATAGCCCTATTCTATTCTTCCCCCCTCTGTTGGATTGATATTCGGCCGACCAGAGCCAGTCCGTACGTCAGCTAAAGGGGCCAGCGCGAGAAGAAGCTAGAAACTCGGGTCCGTGAGTTCTGGGGTGTTGGTGTTTTAGCAGACTCAACCTCGCTAACTTTAAGACATTTGGATAACACAGAGATAAAGTTACTCACGTAGGCTGGCTGTATGGTATCGATCACATTCTTCACATCGTTCTCCATGCACTTGTTCCATTAAGTCCAACAGGCTTTTAAAAAACACTGTACAGGGTAAACCGGGTGGAAGAGCTAGCTAGCCATAGTCCAGGCAGGCACACAACGATTTCATGCTAACTAATCTGACGAATAGTTTTGGATTAATCCATAATCGATTAGAGTGGCACCTCAAATGCATTCATGTTTTTAAAGCTTTATTTGTTATGAAAATATGATGATGAGGACTCCAATGAATTCTTTCTCAAACGTTGAGACTGCATCTTAAACAGCACAATGTTCCCGGGGGAGAATTGTTTTATATTAACACGTAGTCCAAGTTACAGCCTATGTTACTGTGCTATTCACTCAGCCTATCCCACAATTCCCAGTCCCAATTTAAAACAAAATAAACCAAAATCCATCATAATTCTGAACCGAGGACTTTTAATGGCATACGATGCAATAAAAACAGCCTGTTTTGAATGTTGAAACAGTGTGTTAGGCTAGCGCCTGCTCTGCTTATGTTTTGATCTGACTAATCGTTTATTATAGGAAAAGACACCGTAGACAAGAAAGAATTAGACCTAACCGCATTTAAATACTTAGCTGACACTTAGTAATGATAGCAAGCCGTATTCGTCGCAGTTCAGCAAGCAGCTATTGGTAAGTGAATTGACATGCGTGTGGTAGCCTATAATGTCATTGCCTTAATCATCAGAGACGTTCGCTCTCCCAGGTTGCAGATAGGCTGTCGCCGCAGACGGCAAGTGTACAGCGGAGCCATGCCTCGATGTCACGATAATTCTACATATTTTTTCCCCCTTTACACTTTGTTGCTGGGAGGTTAGGGGAACGTTAATGCAACCAAATATAGTAAAGTTCCCTAAAGGGTAGGAGAACGTTCTGCTAACCAAAATAAACAACCAGAAAAAAACGTTGTATTTTCGTCAAGAAAACTTTCCTGGGGAACCTTGTGGCAACTTTCGCAACTTTCAGGCAACGTTTTCCTAACCAGGAAAAAAACGTTCTAAAAACGTTCTCCTAACCAGAAATTGTTAGCTGGGTAGCGGAGCCATGTCACGATAATTCTACATATTTTTTCCCCCTTTACACTTTGCTGGGAGGTTAGGGGAACGTTAATGCAACCAAATATAGTAAAGTTCCCTAAAGGGTAGGAGAACGTTCTGCTAACCAAAATAAACAACCAGAAAAAAACGTAGTATTTTCGTCAAGAAAACTTTCCTGGGGAACCTTGTGGCAACTTTCGCAACTTTCAGGCAACGTTTTCCTAACCAGGAAAAAAACGTTCTAAAAACGTTCTCCTAACCAGAAATTGTTAGCTGGGTTATTAGCTGTGCATTTTTTGGGATTTGACCATTGACTTAAAGCAGGGGTCGGCAACCTGCGGCTCTGGAGCCGCATGCGGCTCTTTAGCGCATCCCTGGTGGCTCCCTGAGCGTCTTCAAAAATGTATGAAAATGAATGGGGGGATTTTTGTTTGTTTGTTTTAATATGGTTTCTGTATCAGGACAAACATTCTTAACGTTTTCCAATGTTGTAAAAATGTGAATAATAAATATTAAAGTTCAACATTTCTGTCAACGAAGATTTGATAGCCTGCGACACACGTTTCAGGGCGGCGCCGTGCCATGCAGGTGGCTGTGGTTGTAAACAAACCGGCGGGTGTCAGCATGGCCATGGCATGGATCCCAAAGGGAAAAAGAGAAAGATAGCCGATGAGATCAGAGAATTTAAGGCAGAAATGACCGAATCATTTGCTTTCATTGCCATTGCGGAAGGATTGCCTGCATGTTTGCTTGCTTTGTAATGAGAAGTTGGCGAACAACAAAAAGAGAGACATTTAGAAAGACATTTTCAGGGAAGGCATGCTACATTTGCAGCCGACTACCCAGTTGGGACTGAGAGAAAAAGTGTGATTGCAGTAGCCTACTTCTGGAGAAATTTTGTTGCAACCTGAGAGATATTAAAACGTGGAAAACAACGGTTCACGGACGGTGATTACACGAAGTTGAACTTAAAGCACCAGCGGAGTAGTCACGTGGTGTGTCATTCTCTCCGAGATGCGCTGTATAGGGAAAAACATTTAATCATGAAAGCTCATTATGCCTCGTTGTAGCCTACTTAGTCATTTTGATAGTAGGCTAATATAGATAATATACACTTACAGCCTGTGTTACCTTCATATTGCGGCTCCAGACAGATTTGTTTTTTGTTTTTTTGGTCCAAAATGGCTCTTTGAACATTTTGGGTTGCCGACCCCTGACTTAAAGGAACACTTCACCGTTTTTTCTTATTAAACTATGTTATCTAAGATGAGTTGATACATATCTCTCACGTTTCAATGCGTGCACTCACTATTTAAGCTCACAATATTCACATCGGCACAAATCATTAACGCCCCACCCAAGGGCGTCGTAGTGGGGGGAAAAAGGGGAATAGGCTACTTTACCCGGGCCCCAAGTGGGGGGAGGGCCCCTAAAGAGTTGAATTATATTTTCCTTAATAATAAATAATTTCCTTAATTTAAAGATCTTAATAAATATAATTAACGAATATAAATGCAAATATTTCGGGTAAATGCATCAGTTGATCGATGTATTAAATTGTGTCCAAGGCTACATTGTTTGAGGGCATGCACCCTCTCCCTTGCACGAAATGGTTCAGTCCGCCTTCCCCGTCTAGGCACATTTTCGAAGTAGCGTTCATTCTGCCGGAGCGGTAGACGGTGTGAAGATGAAGAAAGCGAAATTCGGTTTCCAAAAAAGGAAAGAGAGGCGAGATTTTGCGAGAAAGGGAGGAAAAGGTGAATAAGGGAAAGCAAGTGTTGACAGCCTTCTTTCCCAAGAAAGGTGAGCCCAATGTGAAAGCAATAGTCTACAAATGAACTCCTTTGATGTTACAAAACACTTCAATACCACCGCGATTATATCAGTCCTTAAACAGTAAAACACAAAATAAGAAATAAACACAAAATAAGAAATAACATGATGCCTGCTTTGTAGCCTACCACAACATTTCAATAGCCTACTAATTCGAAAATTATTATGAGCTAATAGCTTAACTTAGTAGGCTCAATGTTATAGGTTCATGAGGAAAGGCTGTCAAATTAGCAAAGCTAACTTGTGAAACGCATCACACTCAGTTTCAGAAACTGTCACAGAGGGTGATGCAGCAGCAGACCTCTCACAATTCTCATTGAGCTCAATGCAATTCAAACCAGCTAATAGGCTAACTGAAATAAAACCATGTCAATCTCTTACTATGGTGAAGGGTATAGTGTTGATGTGGGTTATTTTAATTCCAAAGGCCAAGGGATCAGGGTGCATAGTGTCCTGGATCCATGAAATAACTGGCCTTTAAAAATGAAAATGAAAATTCTCTATGGGAATTTAACATGGACGCTCCAATAGGCTACTTATGACCCCTGTATTTTAAGGAAAACATTTATTTATTTACAATACATTATTTATTCACAAAGAAAATTGATGTCCTTAAAGGTCGAATATTTCCTCATTTTTTCATATAAGGCGTTAAGATCAATTTCCGAAAGATGATTTTATATTTAACTTAAAGCATGTGTTCCAATACTTTTGGAGGGCACTGCATGTTTTTATGAAGCAAATGAAATTTGAGGAAATTTGACACAGAATATTTAAATATTAAGCATGTTCAGTCACATCCATAAGGCCATATTGGAATTGCCTGCTAATACAGTCATGGTTGAAATTGTTGGCACCCATGCTAAAGTTGACTAAAAAGAAGAATATCAAATCATCTTTTGGAAATTGATTTAATGGCTTAAGTAATAAAATTAGGAAAAATCCAATCTTTAAGGACACCAATTTTATTTGTGAATGAATAATGTATCATAAATAAATAAATATTGGCACCCCTATGTAACCCTATGGGAATTTAACACTTAGGGTTAAAATAGGGGCAGGCAGTTTTTTATTTTTAAAGGCCACATATTTCATGGATCCAGGATACTATGCATCCTGATAAAGTTCCCTTGGTCTTTAGAACTAAAATTGACCCACATCATCACACATCCTTCACCATACCTAGAGATAGGCATGGTGTTTTGTTCAGTTTTCTTCAGTTAGCCTATTAGCCTGTTTGATGCTCATTGAACTCAATGCAAATCACAGGAGTTGTTAGATGAATTCAATGTGTGATTAGATTAAGGCGTAGTTAGTTATGAACCTCAGGCCTCATGCTCACAGCCGGTGGATGGTTGGTTGGTTGGTTGTTGGGGGAGGGAAGGGGGGCCCATGGTCACCACTTGTGGATAGGGCCCAGAATTTGGTGCTACGCCCCTGGCCCCACCGGGAATCCTCCCGAATCTCCCGATTAGCCACCCGGGCCTGCACACACACAAACACACACACACACAAACACACACACACAAACACACACACACACACACACACACACACACACACACACACACACACACACACACACACAGACACACACACACACACTGACACACACACACACACGCACGCACGCACACACGATACATGCGTAGCCTAACTGCACCTGTAGGGGGAACACGGGGCGCTGTGTGTGACTTGTGCGCTGATAAAGGGGTGGGTGATCGTGATCGATTTGCCTGGCATCGATTGATTCAGTTTCAGCCCCACCGTGATGAACAGCTCTCATTAAGAGCTTCTTAAGAAGCTTCTTTGGCTTGATCTTAAGGTTCACCTAAGAAGGCAGTTAAGATCAGGTCTGGGAAACACCCGTATCTTAGCACTCCTTCTTAGCGATTCCTTCTTTGGAGCCTTCTTAAGTCCTTAAGAAAGATCGAATTTGGGAAACGCGGCCATCGTTGATTCAATGACACTTTTTCAACTTTTATTTTTTTCAGTGAACCCACCATCAATTTTCAAGCATAATTCTAAATCAACCATGTTGCCCTTCAAGATGTCAGTGCACCCTATTGGGTGTGTTAGTAGTTGCTGTAGTAGTTGCCCCATTCTACAGGTGCACATTCTGTCATGTTTAGACCACAGTACTGATTAAATGATATCTGGAAGGTGCCGTTTCTTTTTATCCCTGCCCTTCAAGAAGTGAGTGCACGCTACTATGTTAGTAGTTGCTGTAGTTGCCCCACTCCTTGATTCTACCTGCACATTCTGGCATGTTTAGACCACAGTACTGATACAATGATATTGACCATCTGTAGAGCAAAGGCAAATTTACAGAATAATACAGGCTTCAGGTACCAGTTACAGTAGATTGGCATTTCTCCACTGTAATAATTTAGTTAAGCTTCATGTGAACAACATATTCTCTCTGAGCCCTTAGCATATGACATGGCAGGCTATAAAGATATAAAATAGGCTACAATGCATGATGTGCTATAAAGAAATTACAACACGGACTTTGAAATCAAAGTTACGGTCAGGACGTTTACTTCCTCCAAAGCTCAAGGAGTGAATCAATCGCCATTACAGAAACGCTGTCTCTGAAGGATTTAATGCTAACAAGCTCACAGGTTTTACAAAAATGTGACATTGTATACCGTTTGTTTTAAATTTTGTGATCAGGAAATCAACGTTATAAGTTATGGAGACTCCACCTGGTGTTGGGATACTGATCGTCTTGGCCTGTTTGACAACCGTCATCCACAGTCTTCCTAAGGGTAAGTTTAGAGTACGGGTACGTTTAGAGAACAGAAACAGAAAAACAGAGCCATCTTTTCTTGTTGGTGAAAAGGCATAAATTGTATTTTACAAGAAATATCATGCAAAGAGTTGTGTAGACATATCTTTGTCAGTATGTCATATTGCCATCAATATGTTTGCGACGCAATGTCATCCCAGAGAAATGCCCTCATCTTGAGTTTGGGAATACTGTAGGTGGCTATAGGGGAAGGTGAAGGGGACTTCACATTGCACAGGGGATTCACTTCGCTCACCACAAGGTTACTCTTGGTGAAGTCCCAAATATTTTAGCTGTGGTTGGCACAGGGCTTAGCACAAAAGACCTGTGATTTAGGCCTACAGCGTGCCACAGTCAAAGTTCAACATTGAAGCATTTGTCTATGGCTCAAATGTTTTCCCAGTTTTCAGACTTGTGTAATGCTGATGTGAAGTAGTTTATTATACATTTTGATTCACAGGCACAACGATAGACTGCCAAACAGGTTCAAATTTGGCGCTTGGGACAATTGATGAGCATTATGGAGGTAACACTGTAATGTCCATGTGTATCTCCAGAGAGAGAAAGACTGTGTTCTATGTTCCCTCTAGTTTTATGAGGTTTGATATTTGAGATAATGCAAATAGCTTGGACTTGTCAATGTGATGCATCAGGTGGTTTGATATGATAGCCAATGATAGCAATAGTTTGATGTAAATAATTTATATCTGTGTATCATTCATTTAATTATAAGCAATTGCTACTTTTTCTCCAATTATGATAACAGCTGACAGAATACGGCCAAATCAACACTCAAGATACTGAGCTGTAGCTCGTGCACAGAGGCATTAAGAGAAAGCACTTTCTAGCACACCAATATTTTGTGGAATTATTTTGTTCCAAATTTCACACAATTTTATTTTATTTTTCTCCAATTATGATAACAGCTGACATAGAATACGGCCAAATGATCAGCACTCCAGATATTCAGCTGGAACTGGTGCCTACATGTTCACGGTGTGGCGAGTTTCTGGACTTCATATACATTCCCTCGGTTCCAAATATCACAGTGAGAGCAAAAAAACAACTGGATGCAGAGGCATTACGAGAAGTAAGGCAACACCCTCTTGCACAGTTATTTTGAGGAATTATTTTGTTTGTATTGCATCTAAATGTTACAATCACTTTGTTGAAAATATACATTAGTTTTCATGAAGGCCTCATATTGTCATACTATTTCCTCTCATTTCTTTTTCTCCTGTCCTTCAAAGACAGGGGGTGTTTTGACCTACAACATAATCTGTGCCAATGGGGTAAAGTATGGATAAAATGACATACAGTACCTATAAAATGTATTCACCTCCTTGGATACTTTGCCCTTTTAACTGATTTTCTAAATGGAATCATAGTCAATTAAATTTGGATATGTTTGGCAAGGATTAACAAAAAAATATTTTTCATATCAAAGTGAAAACAGACCAGCACATTCTACAAAGTTTTAGAGACACTGGACTGGTTCTACGGTATGACATTTTGGGTTGAGTAATGGCTTCTTGCTTGTTTCCCCACTAATATCTGAGAGAGGAAAAAAACAGCTTTACTGGAAAATAAATCTCCCATGTCAACTGACTTGCAGACTGAGTCAGATTGTCCTCCAGGACTTCCATGTATTTTCCTGAATCTTATTCTTTATTTTTAACCTTTTAAGCCCCCCAGGACCTGCTGCAGAGAAGCATCTCCACATCATGATGCTGCCACCACCATGCTTCACAGAGCGGATGGTGTGTTGGTGGTGATGTGCAACGTTTGGTGTGTTCCAAACATGGTGTCTCTAAAAGCCAAAAAGTTCTCATCAGACCAAAGAACCTTCTTCTATTTGACCTTGGAGTCTTCCATGTGTCTTGAGGCAAACTTTAGTCAAGATTTAGTGTGAACTTTTCATTATCTTACCCTTTTTTGTTACTCTCCCAGCTGGCATCCTGACGTCAATTTGACATCAAGAAGTAGTCAAGATTTTGACCAACATGTATGACGTGCATAAATATGCATAATTTCATTATATTTTGTAATGATTTCCTTGTGGTTGTAAAGAGGCCCAACAAAGGTATCAATCTAACATGTTTTTTCTGGTCCCTACATCTCAGGTCTATATTATTGACATTAAATCAACGTTGATTTGATGTCAGGAAATAAGACGTCAAATTGATGTGAAATTTATGTCAAAACAACGTCTGTTAAAATGTCTGAAAAGGTATATTATTAGCCTACTCATTGTAAATCGACGCGAGTTTTTCAACATCCTGACCCACACAGCAGAGGGTTCCAAAACGGACCCTCTGCGGCGGACTCCGTGCTGATACGCACATCGAACGCGCCCTTTCCAGTCCTAACGGCTCCTTCAGTTTTCAAATTTCTCGTTGATGAAGTGGAAGACGAAACAGCGGCGTCTGAAGGCTCACTGTAAGTATGCTCCTATATGCCGATTTGCTGGTCTGCAGATATTGCTCATATTTACACACCAGCTACGGTCTAGCTGCTAGCTTTCGCAAGCTAATTTAGCCCACTTTAGACAGGGCTAAATCCTGTCCAACTAGGGCTTTGTTACCCTTTTAATGAAAGCTAAACTCAGATCTGAGTTTAAAATGAGCAACGTTTAATTTGGTTTAACGCTAACTTTGTGTTTGTGAACAACAAAAGTTGGCTTGCGTTAGCTAGCGTTAGCTAGCGTTAGCTTGTTAGCTAACGATAGCATTAAAGTTACAGGAAAACTAGTTTTTGTTAACGTTATGAAAGCTTAGATGTTGGACTCGGGAGTCTTTAAGAAAACGTAGGCCAATTCGGATGTGTCTAAACATCATTTCTTTCTGGGTGGGAGGCTGATTTCACATTGTTCACCAGTCCGGGATAACGTTAGCTGCTAGCTAATGGTTTTAAATTATGAATGACGTTAGCAGTAGCCTGCTAGTTCTAATAAGGTAGCGCTAACCAGCTGCCGCATGCTCAAACACATACGTCATAGCTCGACATTCTCTGCTGGCAGAAACCAGCAAACAGGCCTACTATTCAATCTAAAAAGTCCGGTTTCCAGACGTGTTTCCTGGTGACTTTTTAGATTGAACTGTAGCTGCTAGAGATTACTCTCTAACTTTTACGAAATATAAATGCACAAAGGGCACGAGGCTATTTGTTTTAAATTTTCATGTAGAAATACTGTCGTCTACGAGTTCATTTAATGACATTGAACGTTCCTTGGAGTAAGATTTAACTGAGAAGAGGCAAAATAGAAGAGGCAGTTGTTGACTTCATGTATGTCCTTGCTTTGCCTTGGCACAGACCAGACACTTTGTTGTGAATGTTTAGAATATATGGGAAGAGGAGCTAAAATGATCAGCACCATATTCTGTGGATCCCAATATAATGCATTTTTTAAATGGGGTGTATTATTGGTTATGATAAATATTTGGCCATTTCTTTCTGATGATAAACGTAATGCATATTTATGTATCTGTGTTGCAGGTCATTCACAAGTGGCTCCAGTCTGGTTTGGGGGTTCTGCCATCCAAGTAAAGTAAGCTTTACAGTTTTACATTAGATTTATTTGACTTTTGGTCTAAACATTAATAATAAAAAATAACCATATGCCTCTGTAACTGGTGTTACTAGTTCAGGACGAAGTGAAGGTAAATGTCAACATGCTTAAATGCCTTTGTCTGCTGTAATAAAACCTACCCTCTACCTCAAAAGCTCTCTAATGAAATGTACATTTATGTATCTGCGTTACAGGTTATTCACAAGTGGCTCCAGTCTGGTTTGGGGGTCTACGCTTTCTCATCCTGTCCTGCCACCCAAGTGAAGTAAGCTATACAGTTTTACATTTGATTTATTTGACTTTTGGTCTAAACATTAATAATAAAAATAACCATATGCCTCTGTAACTGGTGTTACTAGTTCAGGACGAAGTGAAGGTAAATGTCAACATGCTTAAATGCTTTTGTCTGCCGTAATAAAACCTACCCTCTACCTCAAACAATAGCGGAGCGAGTGGGGGGGCAGGGGGGGCGGTCGCTCCGGGCCCACGGGTGCAGGCAGGGGGCCCACCTTTGGCCAAATCTACCTTGCTGAATTGTTGTATTTATATGCTTATGCACTGATTGCTGGATGCTACTAAAGATGCCGCTGGTCCGTAGAGTGCCCTCACAATGGGAGCCCGTCTGTCATGCCCTTAAACACTGCATAGCCCGCAACAGGCATTTCCCCTCTCACGCTACACTGGCGTGTTTTAAAAGCGAAACTGATGCACAACCTGTCTGGGTTTTCTGAGGTAGCCTAGGCTACAGGTTACAATTACCGTATTACAGAAAATTAAGTGAGTTAGCAAGATCTATATACCTATTTAGAGTCTGGAGCATACGCGTGGCAACAGCTGTCAGTTCGCATCGCTGCGCCGATGAACATAAACGGTTAAAAAAAAAAAAGTTCTGATAGCCTGGAAAGCCTCTCTATACCCGCACACGGAACATGTCAATGTCAATGTTGTTGTAAACACACGAAATAGGTAGGCTACAACTTCAATAGAGACAAGAAGATAGGCTAGGTTGGCAGGAGATTGTCTAGGCCTACCTGTAACTCCTCAAATTATGCCCATTTTATTTAGGCTAATGCTCTGCATACGTGCGTTTTATTGTGAGACATGCGTTTCATTTGGAATTGAAACGGAGCGGCATGCCATCAAAAGCAGAACATTTCTGGTTTGTTTTGGGGTCTAATTTACTCTTACACTGTTTGATTATATTGCTTAATGTTTGGACTGATGGCCAATGCAATAAGGGGGTATTTGATGGTTCACTAATTATGTTTCATGTAGTTGAAACACTGTCGGGATTTCCACCGCTGTTTACGCACAAGGCAGTCAATTCATTCAACGTGCGGTGTTGGTCAAGTTATTGCGCAGCCAATAAATACAAATCCCGGCCATAACTTGAGATAGGCTACAGTACGGTATGGCTACCTCTGTCACCAACACTTAGTGTCAGCGGAGTCCCTGCCTCGGTGTATTGCCTAATCTTGTAAAAAAAACAAAAACAATAAGCTTAAACGGGCAAGCAGTGAGATTAAACGGTGAGAGTTTTGACCAGTAGCCTACACAAACAATCTTGAATCGACATGAAAGAAAACAACATGCCCCAGCCAAGAAGCACAACATGGAATGGCTTAAATAAAAACATGATGTTGGGATAAACACCGAGTAGCTGGCAGGCGTACCTGCAGGTGTACGGCCGTACGCATTGCGCATTGCTCAACAACGAGAGAAAATGTCCCATGTGCGTGTGTGTGTATTCATACAAAATTGGCCTACCATAACTTCTCAATGCAGAACAGTATCCCATTAACTGCATGACATAGGCTACAATTTTCTGCAAAGTTAGTGAACACGTTAGGCTATCAAAGTCAGAAGTAGCCTAGGTCTATATGCACATACTTTGTTTGAGCAGCAGAGACAATAGGTTACGCACGCACGCAGGCTCGCAAGACTAGGCCTATTTGTTGTTGCTTTTTACGCGGCGATAGGCCTATTTGCTGTTTTATCCTATATACTGTTAAGCTAATTTACTAACTTAAGACTCATCATGGATGTAAACAACGAAAACAGAAAGGATGGAGGCAGCAAAGCTATAGCGTTAATTCAAATGGGCAAACAAGGTAGGAAATGGGTGCTTGTCAGAACGTTCATTACCTGTTTAAAGCTACGTTAGTATAGTAGCCTAGGCTAGTTTAGTACTCTAAGGCTATCTTTTAACGGACCATGCACAAACCTAACCGTGGAAAGGACAAATATTGTCAGCGCTTTGAAAGTCTTGTTGCGCGCGCGCACGCACGCACGCGGGGGGAGGGGGGGGGGCCCACTATAGGTCTTCGCCCCGTCTAGAGTGAACCATTAGCTCCGCCCCTGACCTCAAAAGCTCTCTAATGAAATGTACATTTATGTATCTGCGTTACAGGTTATTCACAAGTGGCTCCAGTCTGGTTTGGGGGTCTACGCTTTCTCATCCTGTCCTGCCACCCAAGTGAAGTAAGCTATACAGTTTTACATTTGATTTATTTGACTTTTGGTCTAAACATCAATAATAAAAATAACCATATGCCTCTGTAACTGGTGTTACTAGTTCAGGACGAAGTGAAGGTAAATGTCAACATGCTTAAATGCCTTTGTCTGCCGTAATAAAACCTACCCTCTACCTCAAAAGCTCTCTAATGAAATGTACATTTATGTATCTGCGTTACAGGTTATTCACAAGTGGCTCCAGTCTGGTTTGGGGGTCTACGCTTTCTCATCCTGTCCTGCCACCCAAGTGAAGTAAGCTATACAGTTTTACATTTGATTTATTTGACTTTTGGTCTAAACATCAATAATAAAAATAACCATATGCCTCTGTAACTGGTGTTACTAGTTCAGGACGAAGTGAAGGTAAATGTCAACATGCTTAAATGCCTTTGTCTGCCGTAATAAAACCTACCCTCTACCTCAAAAGCTCTCTAATGAAATGTACATTTATGTATCTGCGTTACAGGTTATTCACAAGTGGCTCCAGTCTGGTTTGGGGGTCTACGCTTTCTCATCCTGTCCTGCCACCCAAGTGAAGTAAGCTATACAGTTTTACATTTGATTTATTTGACTTTTGGTCTAAACATTAATAATAAAAATAACCATATGCCTCTGTAACTGGTGTTACTAGTTCAGGACGAAGTGAAGGTAAATGTCAACATGCTTAAATGCCTTTGTCTGCCGTAATAAAACCTACCCTCTACCTCAAAAGCTCTCTAATGAAATGTACATTTATGTATCTGCGTTACAGGTTATTCACAAGTGGCTCCAGTCTGGTTTGGGGGTCTACGCTTTCTCATCCTGTCCTGCCACCCAAGTGAAGTAAGCTATACAGTTTTACATTTGATTTATTTGACTTTTGGTCTAAACATCAATAATAAAAATAACCATATGCCTCTGTAACTGGTGTTACTAGTTCAGGACGAAGTGAAGGTAAATGTCAACATGCTTAAATGCCTTTGTCTGCTGTAATAAAACCTACCCTCTACCTCAAAAGCTCTCTAATGAAATGTACATTTATGTATCTGCGTTACAGGTTATTCACAAGTGGCTCCAGTCTGGTTTGGGGGTCTACGCTTTCTCATCCTGTCCTGAGTGATTCTTGACATTGAAATTATATCAAAATTTGTCAATAAATGTTCATACTTTTGTCATTAATGTTTGATTTCGGATTTATGTTGAATTGACAGCGAAGCTTGATATTGAATGATAGCAAAATAGCATTAAAACATTGTCTTCCTATTAGGGCTGGGACTCGATTAAAAAAATTTATCTAATTAATTAGAGGCTTTGTAATTAATTAATCGAAATTAATCGCATTTTAATTGTATATAAATATATGACCTGAGAACAGTGAGAAGTATTTTTTTTTCACATGGATTTTTAGTATAGCCTACTATTGGATAATGACTGAATACATAGGCCTAAGCTTAAGCAACAAAAATATTGTTTATTAATAAGTCCAACAGACCAGTGCAATTTTTGCCATAAAGTGTAGCAATACCATATTTACAAATAGTACATTTTCAGAAATTCATGTAGCCTATAGATAGGTAGACCTTCTGTAAACTATAATACTGTGATATCCTGTTAATTGTGTCACCTGTTACCTTGAGTTGAGTTCATGAAATTGTTGTGTCCCTTTAAGGGGAACTGGGGGGCGGAGTTTACGTGTGTGCGTGTGTGCTTGTATGCGGTTCTGAGTGTGAAGTTTCTTTTAGGTCTATGAAAGTTGGACATGGAATTAGGTGCGGTGGATTACTGTTATTTGCGTGAGTTGTGGCTGTAACAGCAACTCGGTTGCTATTTAATAATAAATAAAGCTCAGAGGTTTCCCTCAAGTGTCTGGACTGGAGTATCACAATACTTTGTCCACGCTAGCAGCTAGCTGCTTTATGTTTTGCACTGAGGTGATACCTGTGGTGATACGTCCTTGTTGCATAGGTTGCACACAACCATGCTCTTATCTGCGCTTCCATCCGTTCGTTTTTTGTAACAACATTTCCCATCCACGGGGCCAACCAACGCGGTCACATCAGCTTCTTTGTTCATGTTCACTGTGCCACTGTGGTTTGTTTTGTCTGAACCTTACAGTCTGAACCGAACTACTTGGTGCTCCAGTATAATCGGTCCGTCTGAAACTCATCCAGTGAGAAACGTTCCGCGGTGCAAAAATAAATAGGCATACGATTAAAATGCGTCAATTTTTTTAACGCATTAATGTTTGTGTAATTAATTAATCGTAATTAACGCGCTAAAGTCCCGGCCCTACTTCCTATGCATCAACATCATGACATCTTGACATCAAATAAATGTTGAATTGACATCAAATGCCAACAAAACTTGAATGACATCTTGATGTCAAATAAATGTTGAATTGACATCAAAGCCTGATATTGAATGATATCAAAATAGCATCAAAACATAATCAACCATCATGACATCAAATACATGTTGAATTGACATCAAATCCCGACAAAACATGACATCAAAATAACATCAAAATGACATCAGCAGAGGTCAAAATCTTGACATCAAATTGACATCAGTACATTGACGTCAATATGACTTTCATTCTAGACCTATTTCGTGACGTAATTTTGACATCAATGTTCGATGTCATATTGATGTCAAATTGATATCAAATGTTTCAGTTTAGTTACAGGCACATAATGTCTTCTTTACCAGCTTACTACGACAATGACTTGGTTTGTCTCTTTCTTAGTAGGCTAATAACTAAGTAATTGGGTGGAAATAAGTGATAATGTATTTTACGGCCCTGATGCTGTGTATTTTCCTGGAAATTACCTCCTTGTTTGTCATGTAATTAAACAAAAACAATAAGTAAAGTTTCAAATAATTACCATTTTATTATACTTAAAATGAAATATTCCCAATATTTTTGCTGTGGTTGGCACAGGGCTTAGCACAAAAGACCTGTGCGTGCCACAAAGTTCAACATTGCCAAAAATATCCAAATTTAATTTGAATTTCTATGGTAACATGGTTACTGGTTAGCGCATCGGGCTTGTAACCGGAGGGTTGCCGGTTCGATCCCCGACCAGTCCACCACGGCTGAAGTGCCCTTGAGCAAGGCACCTAACCCCTCACTGCTCCCCGAGCGCCGCTGGTTGGGCAGGCAGCTCACTGCTCTGGGTTGTGTAATTCACCTCACTGTGTGTTCACTGTGTGCTGTGTGTTCACTAATTCGGTTAAATTGGGTTAAATGCAGAGAACTGAATTTCCCTCACGGGATCAAAAAAGTATATATTACCCAGGGGGCAAAACCCCCTATTTTAGGGAAATCAGACATGGGCTGCTGTAAAAGGTTGTCATACAAAAATAAAATCTAGGGTGTCCCAGGATCACAACCTGGGTGGCCAACCCGGTCAATAAGCTGCTGTTTGTGTTTTATCACCCTCTTTATGCCCCATTATAAGTCTATGGACGAATATATTATGGGGTGAATAGGGTAAAAATTTTAACAAATAGATATTCCCACAAAAATTCCTCAGATGATTACTCACTGTAAGATAATACTTTTTTGTATTGCAAGTTTTCTGAAATACTTTATACATTCATGTAGATGAACCATTATCTAATGTAATATGCAAAATGTGCATACATTTATAGCCTTGGACTTGGGGGGCTTAAAGTGCACCTCTATCAACCCAACAAACTTTTTGTGAAAGATCTGGCTATGCTGAATATAAAAATTAATGTCAACACGGGACAATTTTGGGTTACACTAACCTAAAGCTACATGGGTGTTCATTGAGAATCAATGCATTACAATACAATGCAAATACTATAGAGAGATGCATTGTCCAATATTGTGGAAGAAGGTGAGACTCGTCATAGCACATATTAAATCATATCTACAGGGTGTAAGATCCTAGAAAATATATAGGTTAGGCTCAGCCTAGGCTGTTTCCTACTGTATTTACCCATAAGGTACAGGCCAAACATTGATAATTTGGCTATTGCGTACATTTAAGTGTATGATGCCTCATTTACATACTTGTACATGATATTTAAAAAAAAACTTGCGATACAAAAAAGTATTGCCTTAATGTAAATAATCATCTGAGGAATTTTTGTAGGGATATCTATTTGTTAAAATTTTTACCCTATTCACCCCATAATATATTCGTCCATAGACTTATAATGGGGCATAAAAAGGGCGATAACACACAAACAGCAGCTTATTGACCGGGTTGGCCACCCAGGTTGTGATCCTGGGACATCCTAGATTTTATTTTTGCATGACAACCTTTTACAGCAGCCCATGTCTGTAAAACCCCCTTTGCCCCCTGGGTATATTCTAAATTCTATTCTAACAAGGGATTGTTACCATAGAAATTACCATACAATTACCACCTTATTAGTGAGCCGTAATGTAAAGTGTTACCCAAGAGTGTCTTTTACTACACACTGTTAAGCATGTTATTAAATGCTGTGTTCTTAATTTAAAAGCATAATTCCTAAATTAACTCTCATCTGTAAATCATGCGTATACACAATTATGTTAGTTTGTTCATAGCAAATACGCGCATCTGTTTTATATTTCTGAATTTATAGCTACAATTAGCCTGATTACCATCGACTTTCAAAGGCTCTGCGAGACTTTAGTCTGACCAACAGCCTGTGCTAACACGGTTTCTCCAAGCGCTGGTTGACCCGCCTCCTTTAAGTGCCTCGATTTGCTACTGGTCGATGTCAGAAAGCGGTTTGCCGAGTTTAAACCAAAAACAACACTCTTTCCTCTGCCTTGAACACGCCTCTACTCAGAGCCGTTGGAGCTGCTCAAAGTTGATTGGTTCTAGACCAAAGGGGGCAGTTACGCAGATTTCGGGAACTCAGAAATCCTTCCCGATTAGCAGTTGACCAGACCAGCGACAGCAAAAGCCGAAGGTGTTACGTCACTGGGAGGGCGTGCCAGGCTAAGCTACAATAGCAATGGGCAGGGGTAATGTAGTGGATAAGGCATTGGGCAAGCATGCTGTAAGCCTCAGAGTTGGGGGTTCAATCCCTGGGTGCCACCATTGTGGCCTTGCTCTTTAATTTCATTGATAGTGTAAGTCTCTTTGGATGAAAGTGTCTGCTAAATAAATAAATGCAACTGTAACCTTTATAACTCATTTGTAAATATGTAGCAAGGCATTTACAGTCCTCACTTTAGATGAGCTCACAAATAGAGTTAATCATGAATTACAGTATGATAATTAACATAGGAGTAATACTTTACAAATGATGATCAAAGCATTTACTAATAGTTTGTAACTGGTTCATATAGGGAGATGATTTCATTAATAAATGGTTGTTTCATTATTTATAAGGTATAAACCATGTATTTATAAACATTTGTTTTATTTGCTATGAACAAACCATTCATCATTTTGTGAACAAATGCTTTACTGATGATGAATTATGCATGAACAATAAATTACTAATGATGAACAAACCATTAACTAAGTAAGGGATAATCAACGACGCGCCGTGCGTTTATAGGAAAATAATGCACGTTCGAAGTGGTAATAAGGACCCGACGCCGCAGGCGGAGGGGACTTTACACTTTGATAAGTGCATTATTTTCCTATAAACTCCCAGGGCGCGGAGTTGATAATCCCGCTTATACCACTGCTACTATCACTTTCGTTTATATTGCCGCTGTCTTAGATACAATGTTGTTGTTTTTACCATTGCATTGACATTGGCGAATTAATATTCAAGTGTAATAAGCCCAAAAGTAGGGAACTACTTCATAGCCGTGCGGTATATAGAAAAATAATGCACGTTCCAAACAGCGCATCACAATAGGAAATTTTACCAAGCAGTGGTATAATAGGTAACAAATGCTTAATAAATGATGAATTGTGTGTAGTTATTATAAAGTGTTACCAAACTTTTCACTCCTCCAGAATTGTCATAGGTGCCCTGGTGACCTCCCTCACCAGTCTTCTTTTTGTACAGTCACTCAGTTTGTGGTGACGGCCTACTCAAGATTTTGCACATCGGCCATGTTCCTTATATTCCTTAATGAAGGATTTCACTGAACTCCAGGGGATGTTCAATCACTTGATTCCCCAGATTTATACATTTCAATATCCTTTTCTCAAAGTTATTTAGAGTTTTTTGTTGTTTTCATGATGGAATTGTAGGCAAGAATACTATGCAACCACTTATTCTGTATTATATACTTTCTCATTAATTAGTATTGCTTTGTAGAAATCTGCTTTCACTTTGAAATTAAAGAGGGTTTTTTGTTAATATTTGTAAAAAAAAAAGGGAAAATTAAATTGACCAAAATTTGATTCATGAAAGCAAACATCCAAGGGGGTTTAGTCACTGTATCGCTATATGATTTTACACATCTTTTGAGATATGTACTGTATATACTGTACATATGTTTTAAGGTGCAGAATAGTCGAACACTAACTGTCAGAGATGTGAATGACCACTGGCCTGTCTTTGACAAAGAGGAGTACAGGGCCAATGTGCCAGAGGTAAAGGAAATGCAGAGTACACGCTTCATTATACTCCTACTACCACTCTATCTACTGTTACTGTATGTTACTGTATTCTTATCTCCTCGATGAGACTTTATCTGTAGGTAAGGTTGTGGTTCAGGTGAACGCAGTAGATGAAGATTTCAGTGAAGCCAACAGACACATCACCTATAGCATTCAGGTGAGTCTACCTTTATTACGCTTTAATATTGCTTGGTTACTTTTCCCACCATTTTAATACTTTTATGTCACAGGTTTAAATGTGATATTATTGATAGCTAATAATTTTTATATCATGAAACATTTTGATGACATACATTCATGATCAAGGACAATAACTGCTTTTAAAGGTGTTAGGAGGATTCACAATACTGATAATTATACTGAAAATAATGCAATAATACATATCATCCCCTTGGAATTGTACGGTTCTATCTGGGTTGCTGTATTCTGAGATTCTAGTTCTGTGATATTGAGTTTCAAAGTTTTAGAATTGCATAGAATTCTATATAGAAGATACGTAGAGCAATTTAGATATCATGTGCAAAAATGCTTATGAAACACCTCAGCCCAACTTATGAAGTTGATAAGGAATAAGGATACTGTATGTGAATTATTAGAACCTCATATTTATAATAGCATATAGGCTACATTCAATGTTTTCTGTTGTTGTAATGTGCTCAACCCATTTAACTGCATGCATCCATTACACCTCCTTCTAATACATCTCTCATGCCAGGCCACAGAGCACAGCTCCATGTTTGCTGTAGAGCCCTCTAGTGGCAAGGTGTATGTAGCGTCTCCTGCAGGTCAGAGTGGAAATGTGACTCTGCAGGTGATGGCGTCAGACCCACATGGACTCAATGACACAACTACAGTTAAGGTAGATGCAACTGGTAAAAATGAACAAGGAAATAGAATAAAATGATTGATTTATTGAAGATACATACTTAAAAGATTGTAATTTTTTTGTCAGATGTAATTACATTGTCAACCTGTTAATATAAGCTAGTGTATAACAAGATAATAATAATATGGTCTTTGTCAGAAGTCACACTCCTACTGTTCTGACTGGCTGTATGTTATTAATCCGCAGGTGGTGATACTGGAAAGCAGAGATGTTGTGGTGATTTCCCTGAACCAGGAGATTGGCACTGTGCAGAACAAAACCCTCGAGATGAAGGAGTAAGTCATGGCTTTTACTGGATGTAAACTGTAATGCAAATACTGTGGGGTTTGTTCCGATTTGATTCTGGCCAAGCATGGAGAGTATTGTTGTTGTTGTTGTTGTTGTTGTTGTTAGTAGGCCTAGTAGTATTAGTATTAGTATTAGTATTGGTATTATTTAGGGCCCAAACACCGGATGTTCAAGGTGCAAACCCCTATATTTCTGTAAGAATTATTATTAGACTCTTAGACTCAATTAGACTGAAATGTTTCTTTCCTCAAATACTTTTTTTGAGGTGGTTGCCATGGGCACACTGATCAGTCTTTACACTCATTACTCGGTGACATAGGGTTGGCCCATAGCGCCCCCTCAGTTTTGTGTGTAGAGCTATATGTGTGTGTGCTTTGTTTTTTGGTGTGTGTGTGTGTGTATGGATCAAAACCCATTTCTCTCTCTCTCTCTCTCTCTCTCTCTCTCTCTCTCTCTCTCTCTCTCTCTCTCACTCAGAGCTCTAGAGAGGGCCCTGGGCTGGTCTGTAATTATCATCAGTGTGAGTAGCAGCAGAACAAGGTCAACCCTGAGTCGTACCATAGAGATCCACACACTCCAGAGAGAGGACCCTCCCAAGACCTACGTCAGCTTCATGGCCACTGAAATCAATGGAACTAACATCATACCAAAGGACACCGTTCAAACGTAAGAATCTGCCTCCTTATTTATTGAAGAACAATTACAAACAATGGCACACCACAAAAATGTATTGAATCACGTGTATTTTGTGGTATGTGAATCATATGAGTCCATGATGCAGTGCTAATGTGAAAGAGAAAGTTAATCTATATCATTCTTAATGTCAATTGTATAACATATTTTATTTTCCCTCTTTCTTTAATATAATCATGAATTTATTTATTTTTGTTGGTGTTAGTGAGTTTATGATGTCTGTTAGTGAGTTTATTTTGTCATTTTAACAAAATGACAAACTCGATGCAACTCTTGGAAACACTATAATTCAAATCTATGTATCTGTGTGTTTTTGTCTGTTATACATCTCTCTCTCTCTGCAGCAAGCTAGTGGATGACAAGGAGGAGGTTCTGGGGGAGATGCAGCAGGTCTTTGGCCCAGATGTGGACTTTGATGTTGAAAAGGATGATAAGAGTTTGGACATAACCATCCCAGTTATTGTGGGGACAGTAATTGCAGTGGTCTGCATTGCTGGAGCTATTGCTGCTATATTTCTGCGCAAGTAAGTGTTTATACAGTTCTCTAGAAAGTTTGCACACTTTCTATAAAAGAAAAATAATAGCTTGGGTCTTTGTATTTCAGAGGTTCAATTAAAACGATGTACATGATGTACTGTAAGTGCAGCCTTTTCATCTGTCAGTGTTCAAATGTATTTTTGCCCATTGGACTCAGACAGAGTGAAGCCCATTTCTTCCTTCCTGGATACCTTGGCAAACTTGAAGGAGAATTCTGGCGATTTTTCACATAGATCTCTGTTTCTGAGGTCATTGAGCACTGTAAAATCCGGGAAGTTAACATACTGTAACTCAAATTAGTTGAGTAAACCGATTGCCTTGAACCATTAGAGTTTGGTAACTCATTTTATTTATGTATTGTTTTTTATGTTGGCATAACTTAAAGGAGTCAAGTAAACTTTGCTAATTGTATTCACCTAATTTCAACTTGAGTGAATTATTTGCTTTCCTCTCATTTCAATTAAGTCATCATGACAAGTAAGAATTATGTATACAAGAAGAAATGTATAATGTACTCAAAAGCGTGAGCTGTTTCTAGGGATTATGGGTAAATGCTGCTTTGTATTTGTTCTCTTAGCTGTTAATTGTGGCTTCTCAAGATATGTGCACTGTTAAACAGGTGATGGGCAAATATTGTGTTGATGATTTTCAGAATATGGTTAGAAATACTATTAAGGAGAAGCCCATTCTCAAAATATAAAGTAGATTTTACAAAATATTGAAGTTCTCTTTCTCTTGGCTTAATGCGATGTTGATTGCTTTCTCAATTTGACTTTGACCTAGTCACTTGAAAGTGTCACAAAGTTGGGTAACCCAACGGTGTGATTGAGCTTTTTATTGTCCGTCTGCATTGTCTCTTTAAAGGTTGGGTATGGAATTCGCAAAAAAATCGCAAAAAAGATTTTGAAAATACACATCTCAATAGTCCCACCCTCCATTCGAAGAACATGGACACGCATTCATGAACGAGCGAGAATTCAGATGCGCAAGAGTGAGCCAGGCTAGGCACTCTGTATAAAATGAAATGTCAGCCTGGCATCTGTACAGCACTATATGAGCTTTAGTCTCCATACAATCGCTCACATCGAGCTGTGAAATGATGCTAGCGGATCAAGAATATAATTGGTTAATTTTAGCCCTGCCAGTTCCACAGATGATTGAAGTGTTTAGTTTCTATATCAGTGCTTCCAACTCAGTGGCTGTAAGTGGGTTAGGAATAGGATTTTGCAAAAATTGCCAAAAAAGCTAATTCCATACCCTACCTTTAAGTAAGTAAGTAAGTAGGCCTAAGTAAAATGTTACTTACTTACTTACTTACTTACCTTTAAGGGGGATATACAGACGTATTATGCATGTTTACACTGAACGACTATATTACCCATCTAATGGTCAGGATATAAAGTTCAGAAGTAAGTAGAGGCTTTTTTTGTTTAAATTTCTATGAAATGAATAGGACTACTTCAGAATGGTTGTGAAACATAATATTTTTACCATGGTGGCACTGGCCATTGTCATACATATATGCTCAGTTACATCTGTCAAGAGCATTACATATCATTTAAGACTTTAACCTCAATCCACAGGGCAAGTGTGTTGTGGATAGTCATCTGCTTGATGGTGTGTGGCATCAATGTAAATAACATAATAACATGACAGCTATGTATTAAATATAGTTTAATTACATATCGCATTTTTTAGATTCAATTTCAGTAAAGATTAATACTGTATGTGATAATGTGTTAAGAATACTATGGACAGTGGCATTCTGGGAAATGAAATGTGTGGTCAGCCATTTTTCCTTGTGAACGTAATTCTTACTTGTCATGATGACTTAATTGAAATGAGTGGAAAGCAAAGTTCACAGAGTATAGTTTTAGTTTACTTGACTCTTTAAAGTTATCCCAACACAAAATACACATGTACTAACGCCTCACCTGAATGACTTATTTACACTTAAATTAAATGAGCTATACCAAACTAAAATGGTTCAAGGCAAGTATTGTCGGTATGACAAAATGAAAACAACTGATACTCCCTAGCTCGAGTTACTGCAGACAATAGCTAGAGCTGCCAGGTAGTTACAGCACTACACTCTGGGGCAGATGTACTAACGCTTTTGTGCCCACTTCAGGCGTATTTGTTTCGCAACGTGCGCATAACAAGATGGCGAGGTATGTACAAACAGGCCGCAATGAGGTGAAGCAGACTGCCTGTCGCGGGAGCTGAGAATGGCAAATTGCGCTTTTGCGTCTCATGCATATGGATATGGGAGTGTCAGATGATAGTAGGAGGTTCATGTAAAAAGATGGGAGGAGAAGCGTTAAATGCGCCTAATTATGTATTCCCCTGTATGTACTAAAACTGCCCGTGAAAGCGCACATCTATTTTGCGCCTAAATATTTCCGGCTTGTAAAAGCAGGTGTTAAATGCGGTTTGCGGTTAAATGCATCTATAAGAGAATCTTTCAAAGACAACAGAATCGCTAATTAGACCACCAGTTTTGCATCTTTGTACTACATCAAAGCAACCTCAACTTTCGTTGGCTTTTCGTCTTACTTTCACTTTCATGCCATTCGCTTAAACTTTCCTACTTGTTAGATTTGATAAATCTTCCATAGCCTACGTGCACAAGTAAGCCTAGTTTGAGTAGAACTACTGCTCTTCATTATCTTCCTGCTTGTTGACATTATTTAAGCATTGTATTATTTCATGATCGCTAAATGTTGGATTCCTTTTAATGTTGTCATCAGTTAACTTAATTCAACTGCGCTTCTGATTGAAGTGTCCTTCAGTTGTTAACCTTCGTTAATTGCGTTAGGGGGCGGAGAAAGGCGCAGATTACCCAACGAATTTCAGGATTGGTAAACAGGACGTATGCTGAAGTATCACAGCGTGGGCTTTCTGCGTGTTGGCCATGGCGCAAATAACGTTACGTTCGCTAATCTACGTACATCTGGCCCTCCATGTATTCAGTAGGCTACTTTAAGACCTGAAACATCTAGGCCTACAGTATGTGAAAAATTGCCAGCATTTTCAAGTAATTTTGCTCATGTGTTGTGTGTGCAGCCATGATTGGGATCTGTATTTGTAGAGCCATTGGTCAACACTAGTGGGCAAGCGAGTACAGCAGATATAGCTTTACCTCCATGCTTAGGTCTTACTCTTAGTTGTTTTATCACCCTTGCTGAAATACCTGTGCCACATATAAACATTGCCTTGACATGGTTGTCATGGTTGAAGATATACATATATACTGTATTTCTACATATGTGTTTGTGCGTGTGTGTGTGTGTGTGTGTGTACTTATTAATTTATTTTAACTTTTCAGAAAACTATCAAGTGGACAGGACAAAACAGACTCAAACCCTATGAACACTGTTAAAGGAACAGGAGACGACGACTCTATGGGAGGAAAACCAGATTTCGGAACAGGAGACGACGACTCTATGGGAGGAAAACCAAATTTCTGAACAGGAGACGACGACTCTATGGGAGGAAGACCAGATTTCGGAACAGGAGACGACGACTCTATGGGAGGAAGACCAGATTTCGGAATAGGAGACGATGACTCTATGGGAGGAAAACCAGATTTCGGAACAGGAGACAACGACTCAATGGGAGGAAAACCAGATTTCGGAAGGGGGGATATAGACTCTAGGGAAGACAATACATAAGTTTTGGTGTAACAGTAGCCAGTAACTACAAAGCAATGAAGTGAGTAAGCCCATCCCCACATTAATCTGGGCATACACTGTGCAATTTTTTCAATCGCGGTATTCAGCTGCTGCTCATACTGTACGAGTGAATTTGCAGGGGCAGCTCACGATTCCTGGTCTCACACTACACGATCCGATGGTCAGATGCGATTTGACTGCTCACACTGTACGTCCATATCCAACTCGTCAGACTCTTTTATCTGGAACTTTATCAGCTGTGCTGCCATGCGGCTCCGTGTTGTCTAATTGCTTTCAGTGTTGCCAGGTCACGTGAGGAGAAATACGCAGCAGGTCTCTGAAAATAAGCCATAAAGACACAACCCCAAAAAGTTATAGCATCCCCTCCCCGAACCCCTGTTACATTTCTGGGCTGGTCATAGAGGAGCCTACAGGAGGGCGCACTCACACTAGGTACGTTTCACCCGTACCATACTGGAGCACGGTGGCAATCGGACTTAATTGTCAAACTCAGGAAACTCCACTATGCCTCCGGCTTGTCCATTAATTATGTATTTCAGGATATTTTGACAGGCGTTATCACTTATGATGTATCATATGAATCAGGTCTGCTTCCAACAGAGCCTATGCCCCTGTTAAATCGCCTACTACAGGTGCAACATACATTGCAGTGAGTTTGAGTCCACTGTGCGGGAACAGTGTTTGTCAATTAAGTCCGATTGCCACTGATCAACTGAATAGATTTCCCAATGACACCATCAATTGAGATTGAGAATGGGTGTGGCAAAGTTTCATTGACTTCCGACTTCCAGCAGGGGCATAACTTAACCTGACTCTCGCCAGATCCTTGTAGTTCGCTGAGCTTCACACAAGGATCTGGGAGTTCTCGATAGGAGATGTATTTCTGAAGGTGGGGCCTTGTAAAAAAATCCTTGCATGTGATTTGATAAACCACTTGTCCGTTATCTTGAATGACGTGCTAGGCTACTTCAAGCTCTTGCCAAACCCGGTCGGAAGAAGAGTGAAAACATCCTTGCCACCAATAAATGCCTTCAAAACCATTCTCTGTTCATCTTTTAAAGAATGAATACTCGATAGATTCGACAAAACGGTTGAAATAGCCGAATCAATGTCAGCACAAGACTCCTCGCTGCGTGCCACCATTGTTGTTTGAATCAAGCACTCGCTTTGGCGCTCCAGATTGGTTCATCATTTTTTGCTCCCTGGAAGGAGTTTGGATTGCCCTCGAGCCCAGACCCTTGTGTGGAGCTCAGCGAAACGCCTCTGGTGGAGCATGGCGGAACTACAAGGGTCTGGCGAGAGTCAGGCTAGGCATAACTAGCAGTGACATTAAACTTAAAAATCAGTTCATTAAACTCATAGGAAAATGTGTCAGAAGTACACCAGTCTTGTAAACAAAGGTTTTAAACGCAGTTGCTTTCTCACTTCCAAAGAAATACCCATCCATCCATGTATTTGCACACCGGTGTTTTAGGGACATTGGAAATGTGTTTCAATGACCTCTTGGGCAGATGGGCCAGGAGAATCCCAAATGTATCACTAATCCCAGATTAGAAAATAGTATTTGTTTTGTAGGGTATAAAAAGGCAGTGCAGTAATAGACATTTCCAGTGAGCTATGGCTTTCCACCAATTAGTGTTATTGAAAAATTCTTCTTCTCTTGTGATATTCCCTAAACTTTCAAGTTTAAGAGTAATAAGAGATGTAATTTACTTTTCTTATTATCATTTTCACTAGGTCAACATACAGTTATCACTGCAATCAGGAACCTGTTTTCTTGTAAATGTGAATGTAATACTGTGTCTTAAGTCTGGCTATCGCAGTTGGGCTATCACCATACTAATTTTTTTTAAGATTGAACATTAGTCTGGGAAGTCTGCCCTTTATTTCTACTGCACAAGAGGCCTAATCAATGGGCATAGTTCAAATGATTCCGTACGCTTAGATAGTCCTTCAACCAATCAGTCCAACGATCAGAGTGCGCCTGCTGGATAAGCCAGTTTGTGATTGGAACCAGCAAACATGGACAGGAAGCAGGAGAGATAAATGTGTAGGTTTCCAGCCTGAGCTGGCAGATCCGGCTGGGTTTATACAGCCTACCATGTCTTTGCATTCCAGTATTATGTTACAAATGAATAGGCATATACAGTATAATAAATTAGCTGAATGTCATATAACTGTCCACAGCTGTCTACAGCAAGTTGTTGGTCCCTAGATTTTGGAGTGCTTCACATCAGCACTTCATAGTCCAGTTAAATCAGACCTCCCAGTGAACACAGTAGGCAGGCTAACAGACCAAAACAAAATCTATGGAGACTCTTTTGATAGGATGGCCCTACATGACATCTAGAGTGGCTTGTTTTTGGTGGGAATATGATTTGACCTCGGTCCAATCAAACCTGTGGTCAAGTGGGCTTTCAATGTGGCAGACTACACAAATGACTTATCATTGCCAGCTGTGACATGTTTGGTTCTAGGTCATTATCATGCTTATGTAACACCAAAACTGTAATATAATTTCAAAGTTGTGCTTGGATCAGTGTCATGTTTTTAAGGTTATGTATATGTTGTAACATACATATAGAAAATAAAGTTGTTATTTTTATCACCTCTGTTTGACTGTAATGTTTTGAGTAAGGCACGGTCATCCTCTGGCTTTGCTGAAGTATCTTGTCATATATCACTTTAATAAGCCTCCTTTTACAGGTTTCATTTTAACTAAGGGGTTATAATGACCGGCGCTAGAGTAGCATCATACAGTCATTGTCAAAATTGTTGGCACCCCATGCTAAAGTTGACTAAAAAGAGGAATATAAAATCATCTTTAGGGCCCGAGCACCGAGGTGCGGCCACTGAAAGTGGCTGCACCGTAGGTGCAAGGCCCTATTGTTTTTGCTCAGATTATTATTATTATTATTAGGGCCCGAGCACCGAGGTGCGGCCACTGAAAGTGGCTGCACCGTAGGTGCAAGGCCCTATTGTTTTTGCTCAGATTATTCTTCTTATTAGGGCCCGAGCACCGAGGTGCGGCCACTGAAAGTGGCTGCACCGGAGGTGCAAGGCCCTATTGTTTTTGCTCAGATTATTCTTATTATTAGGGCCCGAGCACCGAGGTGCGGCCACTGAAAGTGGCTGCACCGTAGGTGCAAGGCCCTATTGTTTTTGCTCAGATTATTAGGGCCCGAGCACCGAGGTGCGGCCACTGAAAGTGGCTGCACCGTAGGTGCAAGGCCCTATTGTTTTTGCTCAGATTATTATTATTATTATTATACTTCTATTCCTCTTACTCTTAACTTTTTCGCCCTTTTTCACCAACTTGACATGCACTAAAACTCTTGTAATTTGGCATCTAGATGTGGAATTGTTAACTGTACTTAGAGACAAAGGTTTGGCCTAGGGTGTGGCTCAGGGACTGTATAGCGCCACCTAGCGCGCCGTCTACTGTGGTTGACGCATACATTCACGGAAATGAACCAAATTTGGTGGACATGTGTGTTGTATTATTCTGAACAAGTTTTACATTTAAACTATATAGTGAATATTAAAAGAATTTGAATTATGTGAGATTTTCTGATTTTTGCACATCATGTATTTTGAAATACTTCTCCTAGACGGTTTATCGAAACTATGTCATTTCAGCAGTAAAATGATCTTGAGGGGTTGCCCAAGAGAAATTGCGACCTGATTTTTGAATTTCAAAAGTATATTGAAATGGCGAAGGTTTGAATCCAGGCGTCTTGTAAAAGAAACAGGAAGTTGGCGTTATAGGCAGAAAACAGTGACTAATTTGGATCAAATTAAGTGGAGTATTAGTTAGTGTGTTTGTAGTCACAGTCATATACAAGTTTTGATGTGGCATTAATTCTGTCACTCAATAGTGTATTAATGATCGTGGTTGACACATAGTTTTACCTAAAATATTATGAAGTGAGTTTACAAATATTAATACTCATATGAACCTATGCTGAAATTTTGGCGTTAGCCACATTAACAGAAAGTGAGTTATTCAGGTTTTCATATGACTATGGTCTCTCCTATCCGCTCCTTTCTGCCCGCGCGTGTTACACACAGAACTACTGTCTTAGCCCCATGACCCCCCTCTCTCCCAGCTGGATGTCTCTCTAATAGGGATGTAACGATACACTCAACTCACGATTCGATATGGATCACGATTTTTTGTTCACGATACGGTTTTATCACGATTTTTTTTTTATATTGATGCTGTTTGAAGAGGTTGCTCTAAAGAAAATCAAATTGCACCACTCCCTCTGCTTCCAAAGTATTACGTACACCTCTCCTCTTAAAATAAATGGCAGGCCCTACTCTGCCCTGCAAAGCAAAAAGGCAGTAACTATGCAGAGTGCAAACTGAAAAAAAAAAAAACATTTTAAAGTTATGCTGTTGCTTAGCCTTATGGTTGTAGTTAATGTAGCAGTTATTGGAGGTTTTTTTTTTTTTTTTACTTTACATTAGCTTATTTTTAGTACTTATCAGTCTTCATAACAACTTTAATGTCATGACAATTATAATAACTAATTTTCGACCAAAAATGCAGTTAGGCCCTACTGCCTTTCTGCTTTGTAGGGCAGTACTGTTATATGCAACATCATTATAGTTGTTCAAGTGCACACACTAAATGGAGAGATTAAAATTCAGACTGTGCCTTTAAATAGGCAACTTTTCCCATCTATCAGCACAATGCTACTGTAAGCCATTTCCACTAAAACAATCAGCTCAATATTATGTGCAAGACTGATGTTTACCAAGCATGCATACGTGTTAATCTCATCATATGTTCTGATGTAGCCTACATGGGGCGCACGGAGGTGACCGGCGGGACAAACGCGAAATGACAAGGTGTTAACTAAACAATTGAGTAGACCTAAGGTCGACAGGCTTTGTGGTTAAAACGATGAAAACCAGTAGGTTAGTCTGTCACAGCTAACTTCGTTCAAGCACAGTAGCTTAGTTTACACGCGCAGAAATTAAAAGTCAATATCAGCATCACAAGATTGCTGTCATTATCGGAAAATCCAGACACGTCAAACTGGACGCGAACGCGTGGCAAAAACAAAACAACTTCATAAATGATGTCTTTTTCAAACCTTGAAAACACCACATTAAAATCCAAGCATTTTCAAGGATTTCAAGCACCCATACGAACCCTGACACACACACTCTAGTTCAGGGGTGGCCAACCAGTCTAGCATGAAGAGCCAAAAAAAAAATCCACAAAAGTCAAAAGAGCCGCACAACAAAAAAGGCGTCCATACTACAACAGCACAACATTAGGCCTACAGTTATAGCTCCTTTGTTTTTCATTTAAAGTAAGACACTTGGCAGATGCTCAATGATCATTGATAAATGATCATTGGAAAATGAAAAAAGATCAGACACACATCAAATCCCCCCTCACTGAATGACTTATAGGCATGAGCAGTGCTCCAACACCTGATAATGCAATGTCAAGTGTTCAGTTAACTTTTAAAAAGAAAATAAACAAAAAGAAAACGAGTGACTGACGTCTATAGCCATTACCAGCCTACTTGCAAAAGTATGTAGGAAATGTTCAGGTTTGAAGCTTTATGAATCCGTGGTATACCAAGTACCAAACTAATTTGTAGGCTAGAAACATATCACCTCCGCAAATGAGGTTATGTTTTCATCGGGGTTTGTCTGTTAGTTAAGCAAGATGTTAAGCGGACGCCCGAGATGTTAAGCAGGATGCGCGAGGCGGAGTTTTGCGATCTCAGAGTGCTTTTGTTTTGATTACTTTGACATATTAACCAGAGGGGTTATGCTACAAAACGATAAATGGTCCTTTTCAATGGCACGTGTTCCTTCTACTTACGATTAGCTTCAGGGTATTCCTGATTGCAACAGCATTAAACCTGGCTGAAGAATAAACACGTCTGCTTCATTTTGGCCAATTCCTATCCATATCATGACGGTACAATTATTGTTAACTATTAATAATTACTTTTGGCAATAGGCTACTATCAAATTCTGAAATTATTTTTTATTTACCGGAAATAAAGGCTATTTCAAAAGGAAAACGTTTAGGTCCGAGGAGAAGTGAGAACATCAGTTGAGCAGCCGTGAGCCGCACGAGAGGAGGCAAAGAGCCGCATGTGGCTCGCGAGCCGCGGGTTGGCCACCGCTGCTCTAGTTCAAAGTTGTTGCCTACCGTCGTCTTCCCTCGTTCTGTGCCCCGTAGCCTACCTAGTGACATAAGTCACGTGACTCATCGCGATTCATTTTTTCTATCAACCGGTGCGAATCGTCACGCATTTGTATCGATTTTTATTCGTGTCACG
Organism: Sardina pilchardus; assembly: GCF_963854185.1. Taxonomy (NCBI): domain Eukaryota; kingdom Metazoa; phylum Chordata; class Actinopteri; order Clupeiformes; family Clupeidae; genus Sardina; species Sardina pilchardus. The sequence goes on along the minus strand of NC_084994.1, from coordinate 31,198,498 downwards.
ATGCATCGTTACATCCCTACTCTCTAACCTCCCCCGCTTGCTACACAGAAGCCGTTTACTGACTGCACAGATAGCCGGCGATGCACGGGCTTTTAGCCGGCTAGTCCCGATTGTACTCACTGATAGCCGGCTAATCGCCGAGGTGATTTACGCTGCCAATTGTCCTCCCCTGAGGGTACACATATCGCCGGGGCGACTGCAGTGAGCACGCGAACCGGCTATGCGGCGGCTAGCTGAGACATGGGCGGAGCTGTCAACAACGAGAGTTGTGCACACACTGCTGAAAGACTTAAAATCAGCAAACAGCTGACTGACTGTATGCTGAGCACAGCTGTCAGATCATCATCATACTGTTCACATATTAACACTGGTCCTTGTGGTCCATCTAGCACACTGTTCTTTCAAATGTCAATTAAATCGCCAAACATCTCAGCATTTATTTATTAGGCTAATTGCTAACATATTGGGAAAACATAGCCATCCTGCTTTATCTAGCTACAGCCAGGATAAATTAGCTAGACCTTGGCTAGCTTGCTTAAATAACCATTGACAACGTATTTCGTTAAAGCATGTAGGCTAGGCCTATATCATACCCACCCTAAGGTTTAAGAAACATAACAACGTTGTCCAATTTTAGTTTAATGCATTTTTCTGAATTGGAGAGGTCTCCTTATGAGGGTATAGGCTCTGCATTTTAAATGGCTAATCGCTAGTCGCGATTAGCATCGTTGGTTTAAACTTTGCAGAGCTGTTTTGTTATCACAAAAATACTGATTGTAACTGCTGTTAGGAAGACAGTTTGGAACCTGGCAGACGTGAGGCAGTGAAAGGTATAATGCATAGTCCAAGCGGAATGAGTGGAGAGTTGATATTGTGACGAGGCAAGAATTACTCTGTTAGGAAATGTTTATTACCAGATGAATATGAGGAATGACATTACATGGAAGTGGCCTGTTTAAGATCCCCGTGGCTATATCCCACAACATGTGTGGCATCCCGTAACATAAACCCCTTATCCCACAACACATCAGCTGGTCTAGTACACCTATATAATGCGTAACCGTCAACTATCTTATGACAACAGGCTGCTTAACCATCTTAGCCGTAGGCTACATTTCCCCCTTGCATGAACGTAACACAAGCATATCCGAGCCGCGCTACAATATTGTGTCACATCGAGCTAGCAAGTCTAGCTAGCCACAAACAACAGTGCATACCAGACTGTATAGAACAGGTGCATACTGCATAGCTACTATTAATAACACTTTTTTACGGTCAGTGAATAGCACCGAGTGAAAATCAATGTTTGCTTTATATCTAGTGACAGTGGTGATGTCGTCAGTTTGGATAAGTAGAGTAAACTTAGTCAGAAGATCTAGAAATATCAAACGGAGGAGCAGAGAACTTGACAGAGAGCTGCACCGCTGTTTTGAGAATGACAGTAGTGTCCCGAGACTTCGACGCCTATGTTGTTGTACGTCACTGTTCAACTTCACACCCAGTTCTTACATGTTTACGCCTACACCGAGGCGGCTTTGGAATATCGCGCCTCTTGTCCTCACTGACCTAGCCGGGGAATGGCCGGTTAAACCTAGCCGCGGATGAGGCGGCGTTCAGTCAGTTAACGGCTAGAGACTCAGACACAGACACAGACACAGACACACACACACACACACACACACACACAGAGTCAAGAATGACAGTGTGATGCAAAGTAAAAGGTAAAGAAAAGATCATGTGTATGAAGATTTTACTCAGGTTAAGTCATTTTTGTGATTGAATTGGGGAGTGACTAAGTCAGACCCAAGTTCTAATCCTCGTAAAAATGCTTGGTTGGAATGGCATGTAATAACCAGAATACAGTAAAGTCATGTATTTTGAAACACTTAGACGGTTTATCGAATCAAACCAAGGGTTTATCGAATCATATCATATCAGCAGTAAAATGATCTTGAGGGGTTGCCCAAGAGGAATTGTGAAGTATATTGAAATGGTGAATGTTTGAATTGGGGTGTCTTTTAAGACACAAAAAGGCCGCAAGGGGCATTGATGGGCCCAAGCACCTGCGGTCCGTGACCCAAATGGGACTCCTGGTCACTCAATCACTCACTCACACACACACACACTCTCACTCACACACACACACATTCTCCTCACTCACTCACTCACACACACACACACACACAAACACACACACACACACACACACACACACACACACACACACACACACACACACAACCTCTCACTGCTCTCCCAGCACCGCTGGTCAGTGTGTGATTCACCTCACTGTGTGTTCACTGTGTGCTGTGTGTGTTCACTAATTCGGTTAAATTGGGTTACATGCAGAGAAATTAATTTCTCTCACGGGATCAAAAAAGTGTATATTCTATTGATCCATTTGTCTCTACCCCCTCTGTCTCTCTCTCTCTCTCTCTCTCTCTCTCTCTCTCTCTCTCAGCTGCATTGTTCCCCCTCCCCCGTTCTTTCCACACAGACACACACACACATACACACATATACACACACACTCTCTCTCCCTTCCTTGATCCACATGAAAATGAATGGCCAGATTTGCCATGAGTCGGTCAAGAATGACAGTGTGATGTAAAGTAAAAGGTAAAGAAAAAGTCATGTGTATGATGATTTTATTCAGGTTAAGTCATTTTTAGTGATTGAATTGGGGACTGACTAAGCCAGACCCAAGTTCTTATCCTCTCAAAAATGCTTGGTTGGAATAGCATGTAATAACCAGAATACAGAAAAGTCAAACAATCATGACTTAGTTATGTTTTGTTTACATCAAGACACACACACACATTAAATACAGCAACAGGTTTTATGAATTCAATGATCTGAAGCAAAGATATTGATGTAAGCCTTACAGATGCATGATTTACAGTACACCAATCAACACACTGGTTATCTGGTGTTAGTGCTACCACTAGTCAGAGACAGAGCTCTGGCTTAGAGTGTGGCTTAGGGACTCTAGAGCCCACCTAGCGCATTGTCTGTTGTGGTTGACACATACATTCACGAAAATGAACCAAATTTGGTGGGCATGTGTGTTATTGCTATAGCTATTCAGAGACAGCGATCTGGCCAAGGGTGTCTTAGGGACTGTATAACGCCACCTAGCGCATTGTCTGTTGTGTTTGACACACATTCACGAAAATGAACCAAATTTGGTGGGCTTGTGCGTAATTGCTATCGATAGTCAGAGATAGAGCTCTGGCCTGGGGTGTGGCTTAGGGACTCTATAGCGCCACCTAGCGTGTTGTCTGTTGTGGTTGACACATACATTCAGGAAAATTGACCAAATTTGGTGGGCATGTGTGTTGCTCATGCACATGCCCACCAACACGCACATGTTGCTTTGTTAGATTCCGAAATGTCACATGTCTCCGCACCGCAGGTGCTCGGGCCCGCCATCGCCGCTTGCGGCTATATTTATTATTATTATTATTATTATTATTATTATTATACTTCTATTCCTCTTACTCTTAACTTTTTCGCCCTTTTTCACCAACTTGACATGCACTAAAACTCTTGTAATTTGGCATCTAGATGTGGAATTGTTAACTGTACTTACAGACAAAGGTTTGGCCTAGGGTGTGGCTCAGGGACTGTATAGCGCCACCTAGCGCACCGTCTACTGTGGTTGACGCATACATTCACGGAAATGAACCAAATTTGGTGGACATGTGTGTTGTATTATTCTGAACAAGTTTTACATTTAAACTATATAGTGAATCTTAGAAGAATTTGAATTATGTGAGATTTTCTGATTTTTGCACATCATGTATTTTGAAATACTTCTCCTAGACGGTTTATCGAAATTATGTCATTTAAGCACTAAAATGATCTTGAGGGGTTGCCTGAGAGGAATTGCGACCAGATTTTTGAATTTCAAAAGTATATTGAAATGGCGAAGGTTTGAATCTAGGTGTCTTATAAAAGAAACAAAAAGTTGGTGTTATAGGCAGAAAACAGTGACTAATTTGGATGAAATTTGATGGAGTATTAGTTAGTGTGTTTGTAGTGACAGTCATATACAAAGTTTTGAATTTGGTGTTGTTTGTGTTTTTTAAAAGCGCATTAATGATTGTGGTGGACACAGTTTTAGCTAAAATATTTTGAAACGAGTTGATGAATAATTATAATCATATCAACCTATGCTGCAATTTTGATTTCAACCATGTTAACAGAAAGTGAGATATTTAGGTTTATAAGGTTTTTATAGGTCTCTGTGCCTAGCCGCGCATGGTCTTGCTCCCTCACTGTGGCTCACCCACTCTACCACTCCTTATCTGTTTCCCTCCCCCCACAGTTCTTCCCACCCCTCCCCTCTTTCCCAGCTGGATGTCTCTCTAACCTCCCCCGCTTTCCACACAGAGACTCAGACACAGACACAGACACACACACACACAGACACACACACACACACACACACACACACACACACACACACACACACACACACACACACACACACACACACACACAGGTTTGAACCTAGGTGTCTTATAAAAGGAACAATAAGTTGGTGTTATAGGCAGAAAGCAGTGACTAATTTGGATGAAATCTAATGGAGTATTAGATAGTGTGGTTGTAGTGACAGTCACATTCAAGTTTTGATGTTGTTTGGTGTGGTTGTGATTTTGTCACTTATAATAGCATATTAATGATTGTGGTTGACACATAGTTTTACCTAAAGTATTATGAGATGAGTTTACAAATACTAATAGTCCTATTAACCTATGCTGCAATTTTGACTTTAAACACATTAACAGAAAGTGAGTTATTTAGGGTTATTTGTTTGATGCCCTAGGGAATGAAACTCAATTGTCTGTAAAAGTCTCTCACTCATTTGACATTCTGTGGTCGAGAGCACTGTCCCGCCCACTACACCATGTGATTTGTTAGTCAGTGCAGATCCAGGCGACCCCATAGAAGTCTCAGTCAATGTAACTCTATACTGAGTGTTTTCGTGGATTTATATCGTGGAAACAGTGCAATCATTTTGACTTTTTGTCTACGGAGTTATTCTTGAAAGTAAGGTAACAGTTTTGTTGAAACGCAACTTTGCAAGCTATTTGATGCGGTTCAATAAGTTGGCTAAAGCGCTCGTTTCCTCCATCTAGCTAACTCCAAGTGATGCACGTTAGTGATATGGTATTTACTAGCTAGTTTATCTCAGCTTACAAATAGAGCCTTGATAGCCTAGGTGACAGCCTAACTAGGCCTACTGAAACATAATCCAAACAGTTCTAAACAGTTCTAAAATGTAACGTGAAGTTCAAATGTGTCACTGTTTGGGAGTAGCCTGCCGTTTGGGAGCTAACGTTATAGCAAGGCAGGTTTTTGTCACGTTCGGTAATTAACAAGTCCCAGTGCGATAACGAACGTCAAATAGCCTATTGTAGTTGGTCTTGTTTGAAAAGGTCTAGCGGAAAACACAACAGGCACCTAGGGCCAGCCGTAGTAAATTCGACCTGGTTTTAAATCTTGGCCTAAGCTAGCTAGCTAGCTAGCTAAGCTAGCTCGCTAACTCCAATTGATGCACGTTAGCGATATGGTGTTTACTAGTTTATTTTAGCTTACAAATAGAGCATTGATAGCCTAGGTGTCAGTTTAACTCCTGAAACATAATCCAAACTTTTGACAGATGTAAAACGTAATGAGAAGTTCAAATGTGTCACATTTTGGGAGTAGCCTACCGTTTGTGAGTGGAAGCTAGCTATAATGCCTTTATTAGTGGAGGACGTAAGTTTGAAACCACAACGAACTTACTCTGCCTAACTGAAGGAGGACGTTTCTCCATGGACATCTAGAAAGCAGGAGAGAAGATGACAGAACTAGAACTGGCCGTCTGCTTAGCTTTCAATCAAGGTAAGAACATTTCCCTGCAGTGCAAGGCAGGTTAATGTTATTCAGTTGTGGTGATTAATTGCCTTTAAATTGAGTGAACCATCTATCTATTCAAAATAATCTAAACGTTTCCCCTATCTGGAAATACGTTAGTTTGGTGCCACCGATTCATATGAGCAGTCGTGCAATGTGTGTGTGATCCAATTGAAACCATACGAGGCTAGAAACAACCATATTTTTCAAACGATTGATTCCTGCAACTATACATATGCAAGCAGCATAGGCAGACTGCCTAATCCTAGTTTTTGAAACGATTGAAGATGGTATGAACATAGTTTATCCCTTTGCATGCGTTTGCAAACATGCTCTGGGTAGACTTCAAAACGTTTTTTTAATTATTTGATCTGCCATCACTAAGCCTAGTTTAATTAGGCTATAGGCCTATGCATTAATAACCTTGCCTATGATGGACTGAGAAATTTGCTGTCGACGTTAGGCATGAAACGGTAGGCTCAAATTATTTATTTAAAAGAGGTAATTTATGAAGTTGTTGTTGGCTTTGCCACGCGTTCGCATCCAGTTTGACGTGTCCGGATTTTCCGATAATGACAGCAATATCGTGATGGCAATATTGACTTTTAATTTCTGCGCGTGTAAACTAGTCTAGGCTACAGTGCCTGAAGTTAGCTGTGACAGACTAGCCTACTGGTTTTCATAGTTTTAGCCACAAAGCCTGTCTACCCTAGGTCAACTGAATTGTTTAGTTATCACCTTGTCATTTCGCGTTTTTCCAGCCTTATCTCCGTGCGCCCCATGTCATTCAAGACGTCATTCAAAACATATTTCGGGATAGCCATCTCACTATGAGAAAACGTATGACGACAGTGCTAAGAGATTAACACATTGGCATGCTTGGTAAACTTGTCTTGCACATAATATTGAGCTGGTTTTTTTTAGTGAAAATGGCCTGTAGCATTGTGATGATAGATGAAAAAAGTCGCCTATTTAAAGGCACAGTTTGAATTTTAATCCTAGCTCTCCATTTAGTGTGTGCACTTGAACAAATGATGTAGCTTATAACAGTAGGGCCAGACATTTGTTTTTAGGAGGAAAGGTGATGGACATGTTACTTTGGAAGGAGAGGGAGTGGTGCAATTTGATTTTCTTTGGAACTTAAATATCATCAAGCAACCTCTTCAAACAGCATCAATATATCAATAGGCCTATTCACTATTATATTGTACAGGACTAGAGCTAGAGGACTAAGGGGGTAGGCTATATGTTATCAAGTAGGTCTATATTAAAACATGTAGTCAACATTATAACTAGGGATGTAACGATTACCGGTGTGACGGTAAACCATGATAAAAATGTTGACCATAGCAATTACCGTGTTCATTTCAAATATCATTATTATCACGGTTGATACTACGGTGTGGTAACCGCGTGTTTAATTCCTCCCAGCTTCATCCGAGCCTGATTTTGACACAAGCTGAAGGCAACTATGAAACAACACTTTACCTTACTAATTCTGTTGTCTAATTGATGGATTTAATCATGATTCATAAGGCTACACCTGCTTTTAAAGGGTGCAACATTTTCACCCCAAAACGTGCGCTGTATCATGTAGCCACTCTGCGTCTTTTTATGTAGGCCTACACGTTCACATTAAATCTAGGCTATTCCAGTAACGTTATCAGGAGAATGCCGTGAAGTTTTGTTGAGCGCTGGGTGTCACTCATTGGATATAGCAGATATACCAAACTCCAAATCATAAGTTAAGCTATAAACAGCCAACATTTCCAACCAAGGAGCACAATGGTAACCTACCTACAGTAGGCTATGGAATTTAGTTCATTTAGGCCTACTGTAGTGTTTAGTTCAATTTCCGAAAAAAGCTACACAGCCTATTGGCAACTTTTAACATCTTGAGAGAGTTCCATCAAGGTAACTATCCCGTTAGCTCACGCGTCATGTCTATCATTAATGTAGCCTACAGTATCCTAGTGCTCACCAAAATCATAGAAGTTAACATTGCAAGACACTTATCTTTTCTATGATCCCAGCAATATTTTCTTTGACTTGTTAATGTTTTGAACATTCATTTTATTCAATGAAAACGGATATCCTTGAACTATGCATGACTACTTTCCAAAAACCGAATGAAGGTTAATATAATTAGCCTACTTCACGTATCTCTTAAAGTGGCAGGCTCTCAATTAGACCTACACAACATTAAAGTCATTAAAGACAAGTGTAAGAGTTTAAAAATCAATATGAAGTATTCAAAATATTTTTAGCTATAAGTAATTATGCAGATCCTAACATATTCTAAACTATTAGCAAAATATATAAAGTGAATTCAAAATATGCAATAAACAAGACAAGCCATTTTCTGTGTGTGTGGAGGGTTGAGCAGAGACTAGGATTGCCACTGCTGTGAATGATCAGTATCCTGCTGAAGGCAATGAGGGTTTGCCTATATTTTTAATGTAATAAACACTGTCATACTTTTTAAAACTAAAATTTCAGCTTGTCTACACCCATCAGCGCTTTCTTAACATATTGTACACACAATTTTTAAAACCGCGATAACACCGAAAACCGTGATAATTTTGGTCACTATAACCGTGGGGTTAAATTTTCATACCGTTACATCCCTAATTATAACTTTATGTTGGTTTAAGTGAAAACAAAGCATGTCATGAACTAGGAAAATCCATGGTTCTACATCATTGTTGGCAAAATGATCATGATAGCTGCCCTACATATTTCAGCCATATCTGGTTTAGTCTTGAGTAGGCCTAGGCTACTTTGCTATAAATTAGTCGTAGACTTATTACAATATAGTCTATGTATATCTATATATATCGAGGGCTGAGAACCACAGGGGCGTAAGTGACATTTCACCGACTTTACAATAGAGCCAAAACAAATCTAACTGCTTATGTTCACAGTTAAAGACCTTTGGTTTTTGTTTTTGTCAATCATTTAATATTTATAAATAATTGTGTCAGCTAAAAAGAGCTCATCAAGAGCTTTCAGGTGATATAACTCAATTTTGACCAAAATGTCACTTACGCAACTGCCCCTTTGGTTCTCAGCCCTCGATATATGTTATAATGTTTATCACAGTTTATAAACAGTTCTCATAAAAGTCATCTGATGTTATCATTTAAGGGGTCATTTTTGAAGACTTTCTCCTGAGGGTGCTGGGTATATTTTCCTCTTTTTTGTCCTTTGCCAATCACACCCCTGAAATATGGTGTGAATCAATCTCATCGAGTGCTGTCAGTAAGAAAAAGAACAAGGGACTTGATATGACAGAGCAGCAAACACTAATTTTCTATGCCCCATTCAGTTAACCTAATGATAGTTGCTGGTTCAGTATTCGGCTAAGGTTGTATCAAATTTCCTGGTTCTTTATCCTACAGTGACCTCAAACAACAGGGCTTTGAATTTGTTCACACACAATTTCAATACTGGAAAACTGGTCTTGAAAGTCCTTAAAAAGTGCTTGAATTTGGCCATGACAATGGTGTACAAAACCTGTGCATGTAAATTTAACGGTCTATCGTAGCAATAACAGCAACATTTTCTTTTATTTGGACTTCGAAAAGACTTTTTATGAGGAACATTTAAAACCCTTGAACTAATAAAGTAAATTAAGTGAGAGGAAGTGTGCAGACCTTTTACTCTTTTTTTGAACATTTAAAACCCTACAATTTATCTTCGTGGCAGAAGGCGTACTTTAGAAATTTCACAGACAAAATTGTTTTTGCTACCCCTAGTCAGAGACAGAGCTCTGGTCTAGGGTGTGGCTTAGGGACTCTATAGTGCCACCTAGCAGATTGTGTTGTGGTTGACGTGTACATTCACGAAAATGAAGCAAATTTGGTGGTTTTGTGTGTTATTGCTGCCGCTACTGAAAGATAGAGCTCTGGCCTAGGGTGTGGCTTAAGGACTAAGCGCCACCTAGTTTGTTGTCTGTTGTGGTTGACGTGTACATTCATGAAAATGAACCAAATTTATTGGACTTCTTTCGTATTGCTATCGCTAGTCAGAAAAGGAGCTCAGGCCTAGGGTGTGGCTTAGGGACTCTATAGCGCCACCTAGCGTGTTGTCTGTTGTGGTTGACACATATATTCACGAAAATTAGTCACATTTGGTGGGCGTGTGTTATTGCTACAGCTAGTCAGGGACAGAGCTCTGGCCTAGGGTTTGGCATAGGGACTCTATAGTGCCACCTAGCACGTTGTCTTTTATGGTTGACATTGACACAATTAGGTAGGCTTGTGTGTTATTGCTACCGCTAGTCAGGGACAGAGCTCTGGCCTAGGGTGTCGCTTAGGTACTCTATAGTGCCACCTAGCATGTTGTCTTTTGTGGTTGACAAATATATTCACAAAAATGAACCAAATTTAGTGGGCATGTATGTTGCTCATGCACAGGCACACCAACCCACACATGTTGCTTTGTTAGATTCCGAAATGTCACAGGTCTCCGCACCGCAGGTGCTCGGGCCCGCCATCGCCGCTTGCGGCTATATTTATAGTATAATTCTCTTACCAGTAACATTTTTCACCAACTTGGCATGCTCTAAAACTCTTGCAATTTAGCTGGCATATGTAGAATTGCATTTGATACTCAGACACAGAGCTGTGGCCTAGGGTGTGGCTCAGGGACTCTATAGCGCCACCTAGCGCGCCGTCTACTGTGGTTGACACATACATTCACGGAAATGAACCAAATTTGGTGGACATGTGTGTTGTATTATTCTGAACAAGTTTTACATTTAAACTATATAGTGAATCTTAGAGGAATTTGAGTTATGATTATGATTATGATTTTTGCACATCACGTATTTTGAAATACTTCTCCTAGACGGTTTATCGAAATCATGTCATATCAGCACTAAAATGATCTTGAGGGGTAGCCCGAGAGGAATTGCGACCAGATTTTTGAATTTTTGAAGTATATTGAAATGGCGAAGGTTTGAATTATGGCGTTTTATTAAGAAACAGGAAGTTGGTGTTATAGGCAGAAAAAAGGTTAGGAATTGGATGTAATTTGGCAGCTACATGTGGAATTGCTTCTGCTAGTCAGAGACAGAGCTCTGGCCTAAGGTGTGGCTTTGGGACTCTATAGCGCCACCTAGCAGCATGTTATCTGTTGTGGTTGACACAAACATTCACGAAAATGAGCCAAATTTGGTGGACTTGTGTGTTATTGCTACTACTAGTCAGAGACAGAGCTTTGGCCTAGGGTGTGGCTTAGGAACTCTATAGCGCCACCTAGCACATAGTCTGTTGTGGTTGACACATACATTGATGAAAATGAACCAAATTTGGTGTGCTTGTGTGTTATTGCTATCGCTAATCAGAGACAGAGCTCTGGCCAAAGGTGTGGCTTCGGGACTCTATAGCGCCACCTAGCAGCATGTTATCTGTTGTGGTTGACACAAACATTCACGAAAATGAACCAAATTTGGTGGACTTGTGTCTTATTGCTATGGCTAGTCAGAGACAGAGCTTTGGCCTAGGGTGTGGCATAGGGACTATATAGCGCCACCTAGTGCGTTGTCTGTTGTGGTTGACACATACATTCACGAAAATTAACCAAATTTGGTGGACTTGTATGTTATTGCTATCAGTAGTCAGAGACAGAGCTTTGGCCTAGGGTGTGGCTTAAGGACTCTATAGCGCCACCTAGCGCATTGTCTGTTGTGGTTGACACAAACATTCATGAAAATTAACCAAATTTGGTGGGCTCGTGTGTTATTGTTTTTGCTTGTTAGAGACAGAGCTCTGGACTAGGGTGTGGCTTAAGGACTCTATAGCGCCACCTAGCACATTGTCTGTTGTGGTTGACACAAACATTCACAAAAATGAACCAAATTTGGTGGGCATGTGTTTTGTTATAGCTATTCAGAGACAGAGCTCTGGCCGAGGGTGTGGCTTAGGGACTCTATAGCGCCACCTAGCACATTGTCTGTTGTGGTTGATACATTCACGAAAATTAACCACATTTGGTGGGCATGTGTGTTATTGCTACTGCTAGTCAGGGATAGAGCTCTGGCCTAGGGTGTGACTTAGGGACTCTATAGCGCCACCTACTACATTGTCCATTATGGTTGACACATTCACGAAAATGAACCACATTTGGTGGGCATGTTTGCTATTGCTACTGCTTGTCAGGGATAGAGCTCTGGCCTAGGGTGAGGCTTAGGGACTCTATAGCGCCACCTAGTACATTGTCTATTATTGTTGACACATACATACACGACAATTAGGTACGCTTGTGTGTTATTGCTGCCACTAGTCAGAGACAGAGCTCTGGCCTTGGGTGTGGCATTGGGACTCTATTGCGCCACCTAGCTTGTTGTCTGTTTTGGTTGACACACACATTGATGAAAATTAACCAAATTTGGTGGGCATGTGTGTTGCTCATGCACATGCCCACCAACAAGTATGTGTTGCTTTGTTAGATTCCGCAAATGTCACGGGTCCGCACCGCAGGTGCTCGGGCCCGCCATCGCCGCTTGCGGCTATATTTAGGGCCCGAGCACCGAGGTGCGGCCACTGAAAGTGGCTGCACCGTAGGTGCAAGGCCCTATTGTTTTTGCTCAGATTATTATTATAGTTTTTTCCGTCTTACCTAACTCCTTTTTTCACCAACTTGGCATGCTCTAAAACTCTTGAAATTTGGCAGCTACGTGTGGAATTGGTAACGCTACTCAGAACCAGAGCTCTGGCCTAGGGTGTGGCTCAGGGATTCTATAGCGCCACCTAGCGCGCTGTCTGTTGTTGTTGACACATACATTCACGGAATTGAACCAAATTTGGTGGACATGTGTGTTGTATGAATCTGAACAAGTTTTACATTTAACCTATATAGTAAATATTAAAAGAATTTGAATTATATGAGATTTTCTGATTTTTGCACATCATGCATTTTGAAATACTTCTCCTAGACGGATTATCGAAATTATGTCATTTCATCAGTAAAATGATCTTGAGGGGTTGCCCAAGAGAAATTGCGACCAGATTTTTGAATTTCAAAAGTATATCGAAATGGCGAAGGTTTGAACCTAGGTGTCTTATAAAAGGAACAAAAAGTTGGTGTTATAGGCAGAAAACAGTGACTAATTTGGATGAAATTTAATGGAGTATTAGTTAGTGTGTTTGTAGTGACAGTCATATACAAGTTTTGATGTTGTTCAATGTGGTGTTGATTGTGTCACTCAATAGCACATTAATGATCGTAGTTGACACATAGTTTCACCTAAAATATTTTGAAGCAAGAATACGAATAGTCATATTCATATCAACCTATGCTGTAATTTTGACTTTAACCATGTTGACAGAAAGTGAGTTATTTGTTTATTTCAAATTTGCCCATGGTGGGCTTTTTGCTATCGCCCCCCTCTCTGCCCTTCTTTGTCTGTCTCTCAGCTGGAGGTCTCTCTCCTTCCCCTCTCTCTTGCAGCTCACACACGCACGCACTCTCTTATTAGCACATACACATTGACACACGCGCGGCTACACACACACACACACACACACACACACACACACACACACACACACACACACACACACACACACACACACACACACACTCCCTCCCTCCCTCCCTCCCTCCCTCCTTCCCTCTGGGCAGCTGTGGCCTACTGGTAAGGGCTTGGGGCTTGTAACTGGAGGGTTGCCTGTTCAATCCCCGACCAGTTCACCACTAAGGTGCCCTTGGGCAAGGCACCTAACCCCTCACTGCTCCCCCAGCACCACTGGTTGGGCAGGCAGCTCACTGCTCTGGGTCAGTGTGTGATTCACCTCACTGTGTGTTGGGCAGGCAGCTCACTGCTCTGGGTCAGTGTGTGATTCACCTCACTGTGTGTTCGCTGTGTGCTGTGTATGTTCACTAATTTGGTTAAATTGGGTTACATGCAGAGAAATGAATTTCCCTCACGGGATCAAAAAAGTATATATTCTATTCTATTGATCCATTTGCCTCTATTTGTGGGTCTCTCTCTCTCTCTCTCTCTCTCTCTCTCACAGCTGCATTGCTTCCCCTCCCCCGTTCTTTCCACACAGACAGACAGACAGACAGACAGACACACAGACACACAGACACACAGACACACAGACACACAGACACACAGACACACAGACACACAGACACACACACACACACACACACACACACACACACACACACACACACACACACACACTCCCTCCCTCCCTCCCTCCTTCCCTATGGGCAGCCGTGGCCTACTGCTTAGGGATTGGGGCTTGTTACTGGAGGGTTGCCGGTTCAATCCCCGACCAGTTCACCACTAAGGTGCCCTTGGGCAAGGCACCTAACCCCTCACTGCTCCCCCAGCACCGCTGGTTGGGCAGGCAGCTCACTGCTCTGGGTCAGTGTGTGATTCACCTCACTGTGTGTTCACTAATTTGGTTAAATTGGGTCACATGCAGAGAAATGATTTCCCTCACGAGATCAAAAAAGTGTATATTCTTTTCTATTGATCCATTTGTCTCTACCCCCTCTGTCTGTGTCTGTCTAGCGTTATTGCTATCGATAGTCAGAGATAGAGCTCTGGCCTAGGGTGTGGCTTAGGGACTCTATAGCGCTACCTAGCGTGTTGTCTGTTGTGGCTGACACATACATTCAGGAAAATTGACCAAATTTGGTGGCCATGTGTGTTGCTCATGCACATGCCCACCAACACGCACATGTTGCTTTGTTAGATTCCGAAATCTCACAGGTCTCCGCACCGCTGGTGCTCGGGCCCGCCATCGCCGCTTGCGGCTATATTTATTATTATTATAGTATAATTATCTTACCAGTAACATTTTTCACCAACTTGGCATGCTCTAAAACTCTTGCAATTTAGCTGGCATATGTAGAATTGCATTTGATACTCAGACACAGAGCTGTGGCCTAGGGTGTGGCTCAGGGACTCTATAGCGCCACCTAGCGCGCCGTCTACTGTGGTTAACACATACATTCACGGAAATGAACCAAATTTGGTGGACATGTGTGTTGTATTATTCTGAACAAGTTTTACATTCAAACTATATAGTGAATCTTAGAAGAATTTGAATTATGTGAGATTTTCTGATTTTTGCACATCATGTATTTTGAAATACTTCTCCTAGACGGTTTATCGAAATTATGTCATTTAAGCACTAAAATGATCTTGAGGGGTTGCCTGAGAGGAATTGCGACCAGATTTTTGAATTTCAAAAGTATATTGAAATGGCGAAGGTTTGAATCTAGGTGTCTTATAAAAGAAACAAAAAGTTGGTGTTATAGGCAGAAAACAGTGACTAATTTGGATGAAATTTGATGGAGTATTAGTTAGAGGGTTTGTAGTGACAGTCATATACAAAGTTTTGAATTTGGTGTCGTTTGTGTTTTTTAAAAGCTCATTAATGATTGTGGTGGACACAGTTTTAGCTAAAATATTTTGAAGCGAGTTGATGAATAATTATAATCATATCAACCTATGCTGCAATTTTGATTTCAACCATGTTAACAGAAAGTGAGATATTTAGGTTTATTTGGTTTTTATAGGTCTGTGTGCCTAGCCGCGCATGGTCTTGCTCCCTCACTGTGGCTCACCCACTCTCCCCCCACAGTTCTTCCCACCCCTCCCCTCTCTCCCAGCTGGATGTCTCTCTAACCTCCCCCGCTTTCCACATAGAGACTCAGACACAGACAGACACACACACACACACACAGACACACACACACAGGTTTGAACCTAGGTGTCTTATAAAAGGAACAATAAGTTGGTGTTATAGGCAGAAAGCAGTGACTAATTTGGATGAAATTGAATGGAGTATTAGATAGTGTGGTTGTAGTGACAGTCACATTCAAGTTTTGATGTTGTTTGGTGTGGTTGTGATTTTGTCACTTATAATAGCATATTAATGATTGACACATAGTTTTACCTAAAGTATTATGAGATGAGTTTACAAATACTAATAGTCATATTAACCTATGCTGCAATTTTGACTTTAAACACATTAACAGAAAGTGAGTTATTTAGGGTTATTTGTTTGATGCCCTAGGGAATGAAACTCAATTGTCTGTAAAAGTCTCTCACTCATTTGACATTCTGTGGTCGAGAGCACTGTCCCGCCCACTACATCATGTGATTTGTTAGTCAGTGCAGATCCAGGCGACCCCATAGAAGACTCATAGCATAGCTCTACACTGAGTGTTTTCGTGGATTTATATCGTGGAAACAGTGCAATCATTTTGACTTTTTGTCTACGGAGTTATTCTTGAAAGTAAGGTAACAGTTTTGTTGAAACGCAACTTTGCAAGCTATTTGATGCGGTTCAATAAGTTGGCTAAAGCGCTCGTTTCCTCCATCTAGCTAACTCCAAGTGATGGACGTTAGTGATATGGTGTTTACTAGCTAGTTTATCTTAGCTTACAAATAGAGCCTTGATAGCCTAGGTGACAGACTAACTAGGCCTACCGAAACACAATCCAAACTTTTGACAGTTGTAAAATGTAACGTGAAGTTCAAATGTGTCACTGTTTGGGAGTAGCCTGCCTTTTGGGAGCTAACGTTATAGCAAGGCAGGTTTTTGTCACGTTCGGTAATTAACAAGTCCCAGTGCGATAACGAACGTCAAATAGCCTAGCTGCTACTGTAGTTGGTCTTGTTTGAAAAGGTCTAGCGGAAAACACAACAGGCACCTAGGGCCAGCCGTAGTAAATTCGACCTGGTTTTAAATCTTGGCCTAAGCTAGCTAGCTAGCTAGCTAACTCCAAGTGATGCACGTTAGCGATATGGTGCTTACTAGTTTATTTTAGCTTACAAATAGAGCATTGATAGCCTAGGTGTCAGTTTAACTCCTGAAACATAATCCAAACTTTTGACAGTTGTAAAACGTAACGAGAAGTTCAAATGTGTCACATTTTGGGAGTAGCCTACCGTTTGTGAGTGGAAGCTAGCTAATGCTAGCTATTAGTGGAGGACGTAAGTTTGAAACCACAACGAACTTACTCTGCCTAACTGAAGGAGGACGTTTCTCCATGGACATCTAGAAAGCAGGAGAGAAGATGACAGAACTAGAACTGGCCGTCTGCTTCACTGGTTAGCTTTCAATCAAGGTAAGAACATTTCCCTCCAGTGCAAGGCAGGTTAATGTTAATCAGTTGTGGTGATTAATTGCCTTTAAATGGAGTGAACCATCTATCTATTCAAAATAATCTAAACGTTTCCACTGTCTGGAAATACGTTAGTTTGGTGCCACCGATTCATATGAGCAGTCGTGCAATGTGTGTGTGATCCAAGTGAAACCATACGAGGCTAGAAACAACGATATTTTTCAAACGATTGATTCCTGCAACTATACATTGAAACAGCATAGGCAGACTGCCTAATCCTAGTTTTTGAAACGATTGAAGATGGTATGAACATAGTTTATCCCTTTGCATGCGTTTGCAAACATGCTCTGGGTAGACTTCAAAACGTTTTTTTATTATTTGATCTGCCATCACTAAGCCTAGTTTAATTAGGCTATAGGCCTATGCATTAATAACCTTGCCTATGATGGGCTGAGAAATCTGCTGTCGACGTTAGGCATGAAACGGTAGGCTCAAATTATTTATTTAAAAGACGTAATTTATGAAGTTGTTGTTGGCTTTGCCACGCGTTCGCATCCAGTTTGACGTGTCCGGATTTTCCGATAATGACAGCAATCTCGTGATGGCAATATTGACTTTTATTCCACTGCTTGGTTGAGTTCCCCATTGTTCTGCGTTCTATAAGGGTGTGCATTAACTTACGGCACGGCTATGAAGTAGTTCCATTGTTTTTGACCGTATTACACTTGAATATTAATTCGCCAAACTTGTTGTGAAGTTTAAATGCACTGTCACGTTACATACAAGCTGTAAAATACAGACGTTCAGATCATAGTAACGTTAAGCATATGACAGAGGTGTCATTTAGCTAGTTAGGTGGCAGTAGGCTAAGAAAAATAGCAATCTTTCAAAGTTAACGTTGATCAGAATCTTGGGATATGCCAGCTTGACAACGGGTGATTAGAACTAACGACTGGCTTTTGCCCATAGCAACTATCCCTTTAGAACTAGTAACCGCAGTTTGAGAAATTAGTTGAAATGTGTCTGGGAAAAGTAGTTCTACAAACAAAACAGTTCTAGCGATTGAAACATTTAAATTAGCACCGGAAACGAACACAACGCAGTGGCAACAGTGGAATAAGCGGGATAATGGACTTCACGCCGTGCGTAGGGTGTGGCATAGGGACTATATAGCGCCACCTAGTGCGTTGTCTGTTGTGGTTGACACATACATTCACGGAAATGAACCAAATTTGGTGGACTTGTGTGTTATTGCTATCGATAGTCAGAGATAGAGCTCTGGCCTAGGGTGTGGCTTAGGGACTCTATAGCGCCACCTAGCGTGTTGTCTGTTGTGGTTGACACATACATTCAGGAAAATTGACCAAATTTGGTGGGCATGTGTGTTGCTCATGCACATGCCCACCAACACGCACATGTTGCTTTGTTAAGTTCCGAAATGTCACAGGTCTCCGCACCGCAGGTGCTCGGGCCCGCCATCGCCGCTTGCGGCTATATTTAGGGCCCGAGCACCGAGGTGCGGCCACTGAAAGTGGCTGCACCGTAGGTGCAAGGCCCTATTGTTTCTGCTCAGATTATTATTATTATTATTCTTTTTCCGTCTTACCTGTTTTTTTTTTTTCACCAACTTGGCATGCTCTAAAACTCTTGTAATTTGGCAGCCATTTGTAGAATTGCAATCGAAACTCAGAGACAGAGCTTTGGCCTAGGGCGTGGCTCAGGGACTCTATAGCGCCACCTATCACGCTGTCTGTTTTGGTTGACACATGCATTCACGAAAATGGCCCAGATTTGGTGGGCATGTGTGTTGTATTAATCTTAACATTTTTTACTTTTACACTCTATAGTAAATATTCGAAGAATTTGAGTTATGGTTATGATTATGAATTTTGCACATCATGTATTTTGAAACACTTCTCCTAGACGGTTTATCGAAATCATGTCATATAAGCACTAAAATGATCTTGAGGGGTTGCCCGAGAGGATTTGCGACCAGATTTTTGAATTTCAAAAGTATATCGAAATGGCGAAGGTTTGAATTATGGCGTTTTATTAAGAAACAGGAAGTTGATGTTATAGGCAGAAAAAAGGTTATGAATTGGATGTAATTAGGCAGCTACATGTGGAATTGCTTCTGCTAGTCAGAGAGAGAGCTCTGGCCTAAGGTGTGGCTTTGGGACTCTATAGCGCCACCTAGCAGCACGTTATCTTTTGTGGTTGACACGTACATTCACCAAAATGAACCAAATTTGGTGGACTTGTGTGTTATTGCTATGGCTTGTCAGAGACAGAGCTTTGGCAGAGGGTGTGGCGTAGGGACTCTATAGCGCCACCTAGTGCGTTGTCTGTTGTGGTTGACGCAAACATTCACGAAAATTAGCCAAATTTGCTGGGCTTGTGTGTTATTGCTATCGGTAGTCAGAGACAGAGCTCTGGCCTAGAGTGTGGCTTAGGGACTCTAGAGCGCCACCTAATGCATTGACTGTTGTGGTTGACACGCACATTCACCAAAATGAACCAAATTTGGTGGACTTGTGTGTTATTGCTATGGCTAGTCAGAGACAGAGCTTTGGCAGAGGGTGTGGCGTAGGGACTCTATAGCGCCACCAAGTGCGTTGTCTGTTGTGGTTGACACAAACATTCACGAAAATTAGCCAAATTTGCTGGGCTTGTGTGTTATTGCTATCGGTAGTCAGAGACAGAGCTCTGGCCTAGAGTGTGGCTTAGGGACTCTAGAGCGCCACCTAATGCATTGTCTGTTGTGGTTGACACGTACATTCACCAAAATGAACCAAATTTTGTGGGCATGTGTGTTATTGCTATAGTTATTCAGACACAGAGCTCTGGCCTTGGGTGTGGCTTAGGGACTCTATAGCGCCACCTAGTGCATTGTCTGTTGTGGTTGACACATACATTCACAAAAATGAACCAAATTTGGTTAGCATGTGTGTTATTGCTATAGCTATTCAGAGACAGCGCTCTTGTCAAGAGTGTCTTAGGGACTTTATAGCGCCACCTAGCGCATTGTGTGTCGTGGTTAGCACACACATTCACGAAAATGAACCAAATTTGGTGGGCTTGTGCGTTATTGCTATCGATAGTCAGAGATAGAGCTCTGGCCTAGGGTGTGGCTTAGGGACTCTATAGCGCCACCTAGCGTGTTGTCTGTTGTGGTTGACACATACATTCAGGAAAATTGACCAAATTTGGTGGGTATGTGTGTTGCTCATGCACATGCCCACCAACACGCACATGCTGCTTTGTTAGATTCCGAAATGTCACAGGTCTCCGCACCGCAGGTGCTCGGGCCCGCCATCGCCGCTTGCGGCTATATTTATTACAGTGCATGAAAATGCACTGTACTGTTCTTCCTAGACTTCTTATTACAGTGCATGAAAATGCACTGTACTGTTCTTCCTAGTCTTCTTATTATTATTTTCTTTATTATTATTCCGCTGACAGCTTTTTCTAACCGCAATTTCTCTTCAACCGTTTAACTTAGAAACTTCATTCAAACTTTGTAACGTAGGTATTCTAATGGATCGGGTTGCTATGATTTTTCAACTTTGTAACTTTTATACTTTTTGAACTAAAAATTAAAAACTATTACAAATTTCCCCATAGACTTAACATTGGCCTCTATGACATCACAATCAGGTCGTTGAGCAATTAGAATCTTATGCCAGGTGGCCAGCCCCACCTGCAGCAGCCCTCTCTCTCTCAGGCTTTAAGCATACAATCTCTCTGTGAAGACTACATATCCTGTTAACTGTTTCCTCTGTCCACAACTGTTGCAAAATAAAAGTCCTCACTGCAATAATACACTATTAAATCATTTAACCACTGAAACTACTCAACTATTTAACTGTTCAACCATTCCAACTGTCAGTTATCATCAACTATGCCTCCAGTCAACTAAATGAAACCTCCATGTACCTAGCAACCAACATAGCAACCATTTAAATTAAGTGTTTTTGACAGTTTCCATAGCAACCAACATGATAATACTACAGTAACTTCTTTATTCCTGATAGTGGGCACCATGGATACCCTAGCAACTACTGTTTCAAAATAAAAGTCCTCACTAGCAAGTTAGCATTGTTAGCATGGTTAGCATTGTTAACATAGTTAGCATTTTTAGCATAACTGCTAAAAATGATTAGCTAAGTTAGCTAATCAACCTGGTTAGCATTGTTAGCATAGTTAGCATTGTTAGCATTTTTAGCACAACTGCTAAAATGATTAGCTAAGTTAGCTAATCAACGTGGTTAGCATTGTTAACATAGTTAACATTTTAGAATACCTGTTAGAAATTATTAGTTAAGTTAGAACAGGAATGTTTAAGCTTTAAAATGTCTACCTTAACACTATCAACTCTCTTTAAACTATGCAACCACCATGTTTACCCTAGCTACACCTTAGTGGCCATATCTAAATTTTTTTGCATTTTCATGCACTGGTAATTCCTTGGAATTGCATTTCTAGTTATTATTATTCCGCTTACCACTTTTTCTGACCGCAATTTCTCTTCAACCGTTTAACTTAGAAACTTCATTCAAACTTTGTAACGTAGGTATTCTAATGGATCGGGTTGCTATGACTTTTCAACTTTGTAACTTTTATACTTTTTGAACTATTAAATAAAAACTATTAAAATTTCCCCATAGACTTAACATTGGCCTCTATGACGTCACAATCGGGTCGTTGAGCAATTAGAATCTTATGCCAGGTGGCCAGCCCCACCTGCAGCAGCCCTCTCTCTCTCAGGCTTTAAGCATGCAATCTCTCTGTGAAGACTACATATCCTGTTAACTGTTTCCTCTGTCCACAACTGTTTCAAAATAAAAGTCCTCACTGCAATAATACACTATTAAATCATTTAACCACTGAAACTACTCAACTATTTAACTGTTCAACCATTCCAACTGTCAGTTATCATCAACTATGCCTCCAGTCAACTAAATGAATCCTCCATGTACCTAGCAACCAACATAGCAACCATTAAAATTAAGCATTTTTGACAGTTTCCATAGCAATCAACATGATTATACTACAGTAACTTCTTTATTCTTGATAGTGGGCACCATGGATACCCTAGCAACTACTGTTTCAAAATAAAAGTCCTCACTAGCAAGTTAGCATTGTTAGCATGGTTAGCATTGTTAGCATAGTTAGCATTTTTTAGCATAACTGCTAAAATGATTAGCTAAGTTAGCTAATCAACATGGTTAGCATTGTTAACATAGTTAGCAATGTTAGCATAGTTAGCATTTTTAACATTACTGCTAAAAATCATCAGCTAAGTTAACTTATCAACCTGGTTAACATTGTTAGCATAGTCAACATTTTAGAATACCTGTTAGAAATCATTAGTTAAGTTAGAACAGGAATGTTTAAGCTTTAAAATGTCTACCTTAAAGGGATAGTTCGGATTTTAAGACACGAAGTTGTATGGGTTCCCTGTCAGCAACGTAGTGCATCAGCACTGACTTACCCCCGACAGCGTCCTGTGAGCCGAGATCCAGCCGGTTTTAGATCGTTTTTGATGCTGAAGAAAGTAGTCCGGCAAGTTTCTGGGGTCACGAAAGTAAAGTGTTTTTCTTCTCAAAACCATATGCGTTCAACAGAGTGATATATTTGCACCACAAAAACGTTGTCCAGGAAAAATTCAAACCTCGTTATCACTTACTTATTTTTCGCGATTCCTATCACTGCGCGCTACTGACAGCTGGACAACGTTTTTGTGGTGCAAATATATCACTCTGTTGAACGCATATGGTTTTGAGAAGAAAAACACTTTACTTTCGTGACCCCAGAAACTTGCTGAAGAAAATAGTCCGGCATCAAAAACGATCAAAAACCGGCTGGATCTCGGCTCACAGGACGCTGTCGGGGGTAAGTCAGTGCTGATGCACTACGTTGCTGACAGGGAACCCATACAACTTCGTGTCTTAAAATCCGAACTATCCCTTTAACACCATCAACTCTCTTTAAACTATGCAACCACCATGTTTACCCTAGCTACACCTTAGTAGCCATATCTAATTTTTTTTGCATTTTCATGCACTGGTAATTCCTTGGAATTGCATTTCTAGTTATTATTATTATACTTCTATTCCTCTTACCCTTAACTTTTTTGCCCTTTTTCACCAACTTGGCATGCTCTAAAACTCTTGAAATTTTGCAGCTACCTGTAGAATTGATGCCTCTACTGAGAGACAGACCTCTGGCCTAGGGTGTGGCTCAGGGACTCTATAGCGCCACCTAGCGCGCCGTCTACTGTGGTTGACACATACATTCACGGAAATGAACCAAATTTGGTGGACATGTGTGTTGTATTATTCTGAACAAGTTTTACATTCAAACTATATAGTGAATCTTAGAAGAATTTGAATTATGTGAGATTTTCTGATTTTTGCACATCATGTATTTTGAAATACTTCTCCTAGACGGTTTATCGAAATTATGTCATTTAAGCACTAAAATGATCTTGAGGGGTTGCCTGAGAGGAATTGCGACCAGATTTTTGAATTTCAAAAGTATATTGAAATGGCGAAGGTTTGAATCTAGGTGTCTTATAAAAGAAACAAAAAGTTGGTGTTATAGGCAGAAAACAGTGACTAATGTGGATGAAATTTGATGGAGTATTAGTTAGTGTGTTTGTAGTGACAGTCATATACAAAGTTTTGAATTTGGTGTAGTTTGTGTTTTTTAAAAGCGTATTAATGATTGTGGTGGACACAGTTTTAGCTAAAATATTTTGAAGCGAGTTGATGAATAATTATAATCATATCAACCTATGCTGCCATTTTGATTTCAACCATGTTAACAGAAAGTGAGATATTTAGGTTTATTAGGTTTTTATAGGTCTGTGTGCCTAGCCGCGCACGGTCTGGCTCCCTCACTGTTTCCCTCCCCCCACAGTTCTTTCCACCCCTCCCCTCTCTCCCAGCTGGATGTCTCTCTAACCTCCCCCGCTTTCCACATAGAGACTCAGACACAGACACAGACACAGACACAGACACACACACACACACACACACACACACACACACACACACACACACACACACACACACACACACACACACACACACACACACACACACACACACACACACACAGGTTTGAACCTAGGTGTCTTATAAAAGGAACAATAAGTTGGTGTTATAGGCAGAAAGCAGTGACTAATTTGGATGAAATTTAATGGAGTATTAGATAGTGTGGTTGTAGTGACAGTCACATTCAAGTTTTGATGTTGTTTGGTGTGGTTGTGATTTTGTCACTTATAATAGCATATTAATGATTGTGGTTGACACATAGTTTTACCTAAAGTATGAGATGAGTTTACAAATACTAATAGTCATATTAACCTATGCTGCAATTTTGACTTTAAACACATTAACAGAAAGTGAGTTATTTAGGGTTATTTGTTTGATGCCCTAGGGAATGAAACTCAATTGTCTGTAAAAGTCTCTCACTCATTTGACATTCTGTGGTCGAGAGCACTGTCCCCGCCCACTACACCATGTGATTTGTTAGTCAGTGCAGATCCAGGCGACCCCATAGAAGTCTCAGTCAATGTAGCTCTATACTGAGTGTTTTCGTGGATTTATATCGTGGAAACAGTGCAATCATTTTGACTTTTTGTCTACGGAGTTATTCTTGAAAGTAAGGTAACAGTTTTGTTGAAACGCAACTTTGCAAGCTATTTGATGCGGTTCAATAAGTTGGCTAAAGCGCTCGTTTCCTCCATCTAGCTAACTCCAAGTGATGTACGTTAGTGATATGGTGTTTACTAGCTAGTTTATCTCAGCTTACAAATAGAGCCTTGATAGCCTAGGTGACAGCCTAACTGGGCCTACTGAAACATAATCCAAACTTTTGACAGTTGTAAAATGTAACGTAAAGTTCAAATGTGTCACTGTTTGGGAGTAGCCTGCCGTTTGGGAGCTAACGTTATAGCAAGGCAGGTTTTTGTCACGTTCGGTAATTAACAAGTCCCAGTGCGATAACGAACGTCAAATAGCCTACTGTAGTTGGTCTTGTTTGAAAAGGTCTAGCGGAAAACACAACAGGCACCTAGGGCCAGCCGTAGTAAATTCGACCTGGTTTTAAATCTTGGCCTAAGCTAGCTAGCTAGCTAGCTAACTCCAATTGATGCACGTTAGCGATATGGTGTTTACTAGTTTATTTTAGCTTACAAATAGAGCATTGATAGCCTAGGTCTCAGTTTAACTCCTGAAACATAATCCAAACTTTCCACAGATGTAAAACGTAATGAGAAGTTCAAATGTGTCACATTTTGGGAGTAGCCTACCGTTTGTGAGTGGAAGCTAGCTAATGCCTTAATTAGTGGAGGACGTAAGTTTGAAACCACAACGAACTTACTCTGCCTAACTGAAGGAGGACGTTTCTCCATGGACATCTAGAAAGCAGGAGAGAAGATGACAGAACTAGAACTGGCCGTCTGCTTAGCTTTCAATCAAGGTAAGAACATTTCCCTGCAGTGCAAGGCAGGTTAATGTTATTCAGTTGTGGTGATTAATTGCCTTTAAATTGAGTGAACCATCTATCTATTCAAAATAATCTAAACGTTTCCCCTATCTGGAAATACGTTAGTTTGGTGCCACCGATTCATATGAGCAGTCGTGCAATGTGTGTGTGATCCAAGTGAAACCATACGAGGCTAGAAACAACCATATTTTTCAAACGATTGATTCCTGCAACTAATACATGCAAACAGCATAGGCAGACTGCCTAATCCTAGTTTTTGAAACGATTGAAGATGGTATGAACATAGTTTATCCCTTTGCATGCGTTTGCAAACATGCTCTGGGTAGACTTCAAAACGTTTTTTTATTATTTGATCTGCCATCACTAAGCCTAGTTAAATTAGGCTATAGGCCTATGCATTAATAACCTTGCCTATGATGGACTGAGAAATTTGCTGTCGACGTTAGGCATGAAACGGTAGGCTCAAATTATTTATTTAAAATACGTAATTTATGAAGTTGTTGTTGGCTTTGCCACGCGTTCGCATCCAGTTCGACGTGTCCGGATTTTCCGATAATGACGGCAATCTCGTGATGGCAATATTGACTTTTAATTTCTGCGCGTGTAAACTAGTCTAGGCTACAGTGCCTGAAGTTAGCTGTGACAGACTAGCCTACTGGTTTTCATAGTTTTAGCCACAAAGCCTGTCTAACCTAGGTCAACTGAATTGTTTAGTTATCACCTTGTCATTTCGCGTTTTTCCAGCCTTATCTCCGTGCGCCCCATTCAAGACGTCATTCAAAACATATTTCGGGATAGCCATCTCACTATGAGAAAACGTATGACGACAGTGCTAAGAAATTAACACATTGGCATGCTTGGTAAACTTGTCTTGCACATAATATTGAGCTGATTTTTTTTAGTGAAAATGGCCTGTAGCATTGTGCTGATAGATGAAAAAAAGTCGCCTATTTAAAGGCACAGTTTGAATTTTAATCCTAGCTCTCCATTTAGTGTGTGCACTTGAACAAATGATGTAGCTTATAACAGTAGGGCCAGACATTTGTTTTTAGGAGGAAAGGTGATGGACATATTACTTTGGAAGGATAGGGAGTGGTGCAATTTGATTTTCTTTGGAACTTAAATATCATCAAGCAACCTCTTCAAACAGCATCAATATATCAATAGGCCTATTCACTATTATATTGTACAGGACTAGAGCTAGAGGACTAAGGGGGTAGGCTATGTTATCAAGTAGGTCTATATTAAAACATGTAGTCAACATTATAACTTTATGTTGGTTTAAGTGAAAACAAAGCATGTCATGAACTAGGAAAATCCATGGTTCTACATCATTGTTGGCAAAATGATCATGATAGCTGCCCTACATATTTCAGCCATATCTGGTTTAGTCTTGAGTAGGCCTAGGCTACTTTGCTATAAATTAGTCGTAGACTTATTACAATATAGTCTATGTATATATATCGAGGGCTGAGAACCACAGGGGCGTAAGTGACATTTCACCAACTTTACAATAGAGCCAAAACAAATCTAACTGCTTATGTTCACAGTTAAAGACCTTTGGTTTTTGTTTTTGTCAATCATTTAATATTTATAAATATTTTACTTCTATAATTGTGTCAGCTAAAAAGAGCTCATCAAGAGCTTTCAGGTGATATATATAACTCAATTTTGACCAAAATGTCACTTACGCAACTGCCCCTTTGGTTCTCAGCCCTCGATATATGTTATAATGTTTATATGTATCACAGTTTATAAACAGTTCTCATAAAAGTCATCTGATGTTATCATTTAAGGGGTCATTTTTGAAAACTTTCTCCTGAGGGTGCTGGGTATATTTTCCTCTTTTTTGTCCTTTGCCAATCACACCCCTGAAATATGGTGTGAATCAATCTCATCGAGTGCTGTCATTAAGAAAAAGAACAAGGAAACTTGATATGACAGAGCAGGAAAGACTCATTTTCTATGCCCCATTCAGTTAACCTAATGATAGTTGCTGGTTCAGTATTCGGCTAAGGTTGTATCAAATTTCCTGGTTCTTTATCCTACAGTGACCTCAAACAACAGGGCTTTGAATTTGTTCACACACAATTTCAATACTGGAAAACTGGTCTTGAAAGTCCTTAAAAAGTGCTTGAATTTGGCCATGACAATGGTGTACAAAACCTGTGCATGTAAATTTAACGGTCTATCGTAGCAATAACAGCAACATTTTCTTTTATTTGGACTTCGAAAATACTTTTTATGAGGAACATTTAAAACCCTTGAACTAATAAAGTAAATTAAGTGAGAGGAAGTGTGCGGACCTTTTACTCTTTTTTTGAACATTTGAAACCCTACAATTTATCTTCGTGGCAGAAGGCGTACTTTAGAAATTTCACAGACAAAATTGTTTTTGCTACCCCTAGTCAGAGACAGAGCTCTGGTCTAGGGTGTGGCTTAGGGACTCTATAGTGCCACCTAGCAGATTGTGTTGTGGTTGACGTGTACATTCACGAAAATGAAGCAAATTTGGTGGTTTTACGTGTTATTGGTGTCGCTACTGAAAGATAGAGCTCTGGCCTAGGGTGTGGCTTAAGGACTAAGCGCCACCTAGTTTGTTGTCTGTTGTGGTTGACGTGTACATTCATGAAAATGAACCAAATTTATTGGACTTCTTTCGTATTGCTATCGCTAGTCAGAAAAGGAGCTCAGGCCTAGGGTGTGGCTTAGGGACTCTATAGCGCCACCTAGCGTGTTGTCTGTTGTGGTTGACACATATATTCACGAAAATTAGTCACATTTGGTGGGCATGTGTGTTATTGCTACAGCTAGTCAGGGACAGAGCTCTGGCCTAGGGTTTGGCATAGGGACTCTATAGTGCCACTTAGCACGTTGTCTTTTATGGTTGACACATACATTGACACAATTAGGTAGGCTTGTGTGTTATTGCTACCGCTAGTCAGGGACAGAGCTCTGGCCTAGGGTGTCGCTTAGGTACTCTATAGTGCCACCTAGCATGTTGTCTTTTGTGGTTGACACATATATTCACAAAAATGAACCAAATTTAGTGGGCATGTATGTTGCTCATGCACAGGCACACCAACCCACACATGTTGCTTTGTTAGATTCCGAAATGTCACAGGTCTCCGC
Source organism: Sardina pilchardus (assembly GCF_963854185.1). NCBI lineage: Eukaryota > Metazoa > Chordata > Actinopteri > Clupeiformes > Clupeidae > Sardina > Sardina pilchardus. The sequence continues at coordinate 31,169,842 of NC_084994.1, read as the reverse complement.
ACCGCAGGTGCTCGGGCCCGCCATCGCCGCTTGCGGCTATATTTTGGAAATTGATTTTAATGGCTTAAGTAATAAAATTAGGAAAAATCCAACCTTTAAGGACACACCAATTTTCTATGTGAATGAATAATGTATCATAAATAAATAAATGTTCTTCCCAAAATACTGGGGTCAAAAATATTGTCACCCATATGTAACCCTATGGGAATCTAACACATAAGGTTAACATAGGGGCAGGCAGTTGTTTTATTTTTAAAGGCTACTTATTTCATGGATCCAGGATACTATGCATCCTGATAAAGTTCCCTTGGTCTTTAGAACTAAAATTGACCCACATCATCACACACCCTTCACCATACCTAGAGATAGGTTTAGAGATAGGTTAGAGATATTGGATTTTTCCTAATTTTTATTACTTAAGCCATTAAAATCAATTTCCAAAAGATGATTTTATATTCCTCTTTTTAGTCAACTTTAGCATGGGGTGCCAACAATTTTGACAATGACTGTATAGCCCATAACCACTAATTTGTTATTTGCTAACAAAATCCAAAGACATCCTGATTTAATCACCCCAATATTTGGTCAAGATATTCTGAACTGCACCAAATTGTATGTGTATGATAACCCTGACAGCCTTTGTGAGTATGGCAAGTTTCGTTGAATCTGTCCATGATTGAGTAGGCCTACCAACATTCTGAATTCCGTATGACATGTTGTACTGAAGAGCCACATCAGCATTGGTGATAATAACCAGCATTGTTAACCAAGAGATTTTGGACAATTCCATGCTTCCAACTTTGTGGGAACAGTTTGGGGATGGCCACTTCCTGTTCCAACATGACTGTGCACCATGCACAAAGCAGGGCTGCCAAGTTTCAGAAAATGGCAAGCGTGAGAGTTTTTTTTCACTGTCACACTCAAAGCGTGACATTTGGCAGCTCCGATTAGAGTCGATTTTTCAAGTGTGAACTTATCAAGAAAGAGGCAAATAAATGTTACACAGCTCTGCAACAAGTGACAATCATAGACTTAGCAGCCTTAACGTTAACTTGGAAAATCAAGGAGAAACAGCGAATCAACAGTGAACAAAATCTAGCAAGCAGTGACGTTTTAAATCTAATTGTCGGAGTCGGCGCTGTTGTGTGTTTGAGGCGCCAAGACCCGCCTTACGTTGCTTCTGATTTGTTTATGGCAGAGACTATTTGCACCCGGGTGTAAATAATGAACATTACTATTTACACCCGGGTGCAAATAATGAACATTACTATTTACACCCGGGTGTAAATAGTGTAATAATCAACAATACTATTTACACCCAATGTCTAACATCCATGCTCTCTGTCAATAGGCCTGTGTATTTACCAGCTCTACAGTAGGCTAGGCCTAATTTAGTTTTGAACAGTTTTTAGCTGTTTTGCCATGTCTGGGTTACTTGGAAGTGATTATACAAATATTAGGCTAATGAGTGGTCATGTGGTAGCTTTAAGCTACTTTAAAGAGTTGTTTTCTGAGTTGTCTTCCAGGCAGCGCTGCCACTGTTGACTTAAAAGCACTTAATCCTACTCCTAACCTTAACCCTAACCTTAACCTAACCTTAACCCTAACCTTAACCCATGCCTAAGCGCCTTCCAGGCAGCGTTGGGGGCTCAAAGTCAAAACACAACCTTTCTACTAACAACTACTGAAGCCTACTTCTACTTAACTGTACTCATAACTGAAATAAAACCAGTCCATCTTTGACAGGTTCAAAAAGCACAAACTCTTATTTGCCGCGAGGTAACGTCATCTAAGAAAAAAGAAGTCATCGTGCGTACTTTGGCAGGCAAAAAAGACACATTTCGTTTGAGATTCGAACTCAAGACCTCAAGCATGGTAACTCTATCACTTATCCACTGTACTACACCCCGTTGTAGTATAATAGGAGAATACTAATTATTGACTGACTTGTTGGGGTTGCTAGGTAACGGTAAGCAAAACTAATAGATCGTATTTCTTGATTTTGCTTGCAAACGGACGGCTTTACCCGTTCACTGAATAAAGTTTGTGGAAATTTAGCACCACTTTCCGATCTCAAATATAGTTTTAATAATCCTAACTTGTTAGATTTAGGTAGGCCATCTCCTGCCAAGATGGTCCCGCTATGTTGGATAGCACGCATTTCAGGTTTGGGTGTAAATAAGAAAATGCCTCCATTCCACTATTTACACCCGGGTGCAAATAATCACTCCGTTTGTTTATATTGCGTATATGCCTTCCGTGGTTGGTGAGATTTATGCACGCAAGGCAATTACGGCAAGGCAATGACCAAAGTTTATCATCATGAAAAAAATATATATAGTGCACTGAATGGGGAAATATTTTGCGTGAGAAATGTCAAGTATGGCGTGTGGTGTGAGAATGGGTCAAATTGCGTGACTGTCACGCTCAAAGCGTGAGACTTGCAGCCCTGCACAAAGCAAGGTCCACAAAGACATGGATGACAAGGAACAAGACTAATAGAACAGCACTATGTAAAGATAGCACTATGTGGTCATTCCACTACATACTGTAGGAGCTATGAACATACAGTACAGTAGATGTCGCTGTTGATCGGAACATAATGTATGATGTTGAAGCAATATGACACAAGTGGGAGTGGTGTTGGTAAAGGATCACCAAAGCTGTAATTTAGTCGTAGGGAAGAGGCCAAAGGCCGAGTGTCAATGGAAATAGTCACGGGGGCACTGTGGCGCAGCAGGCTACAGTGCTCGTACCATGTACGGGTCCGAGTGCCCACGGGGACCCAGTTCCGACACCGGCCTGCGGTCATGTCCCGATCCCACTCCGTCTCTCTCTCACTTGTTTCCTGTCTTTCTCTGCACATTCCTATCAAAATAAAGGCAAAAAGCCCAAAAAACTTGTGTAGAGTAGTCGTGTAGAACACCTTGGCCATGAGTTTCATATTGCTTTTATCCAACAGTTCCAACTAATTTAGTTTGAAGATAAAAAGTGTCTTCCATTGTTTATTTAGATATTTGGTCGTTCGTCATCTGGCCACAAAAAATACTCCTAATCTCAACCTTGCCGTGTCCTGTTGCCAATGCAAGCAATGTCACATCATGCCACTCGAGAGTCAAGTATAATACGTCGTAATCCCCGTAGGCCCAATAGTAAACCCAGAAATGTTGAGTACCCTACCGTTTTATTGCAGATATATCATAAGCATATGTCATAGTGGATGGAATTCAACTTGGTTGCCTTGGGGTCTGAGTTGGTAAAAACCTTTAAAGAACCTGGTCAGCAGGCAGTGTTGACCATCTGTAGAGTCCGATGATGACAAAAAAGGTCTCTGTGAGTGTTTGTCTGAGCCTTCTGCCTTGATTAATAAAGCAAAGGCCGTTGTCACACTAGAATCACTGGAAAATAAGTTTGCAAACAGTGTTGTCTCTAATTTGTTGCTTTTGTATGAGCTGGATTATACATCTACTAAAGGTATTATGAATAAAACAACATGGATATTCCATTATGATGGGTTCTCATCGACATTTCAAGACCATTTATGACGGGTCGGGATATTGATATCCTTGTGTGCAGAGGCACGGATATATCTATTGTGGCATCACAAGGGGATGTGTGGTAGAGGGACGCTATGGGTGCGTTTCATGCAGCGTTTATACGTCCTCCCTCGCTCCTCGATGCCTCGATCCTCACTGATCTACATAAAGAATGATGGGGGGGGAAACAATGGGATAGTCTATCCAGTGTTAGTTATAGATCAGTGGGAACGCCCCTCGAGGATCGAGCATCGAGGATCGAGGAGGCATGATGAGAGGCACCCATTGTTACTCTACAGCAGTGTTTTTCAACCTTTTTTGAGCCAAGGCACACTTTTGTCATTGAAAAAATCCTGAGGCACACCACCAGCCGAAAATTTTAAATAAAATGAAATTTTATGGAAAATTAAATTAAATAAAAATCTGTAGCCCGCATTAACGATATCAAGTCATTCTTGTCAAAGTGTCTTGAATAGGAATCAAATGAACACAAAGAAAATGATGTCTATTCACTCTTTTTTAGATCACTTATAATAATATGATAAACTTATGATAATTTCCCACGGCACACCTAACAATGTGTCACGGCACACTAGTGTGCCACGGCACAGTGGTTGAAAAACACTGCTCTACAGGAGTGGCTACCCCATAACAAAATGGCCGCCATCTGAACAACAGGTCCCAGAATGCACCGCATGGACAGGTGCAAATCTTCAAGGTCACTGCTGTGTGGGTGTTGTTGTTTCTCAGGTGTGTGCAACAACTGCCCAATGTAGGAATTTTCCACTCAAGAGCCTCTGCGTCTTAGCGCTGGGTCCTTGGAGATATATATATATATATACAATATTTATATGTATGATTACATTCTTTTGAAAGTAAAGTTTCATTTTGCAGGAGAATTGAGGGGTTTTGTACATTGTATGTGTGTTTTTGGATTTGTGTGTAGAGTTTTGAGAGTATGAGGCATGCTTTGAGAAAATGTGTGTCGAGAAAATCTGTTATCTAATGGGTCAGTCAGGCTATAAAAAAGTATCACTTGTGAATTGGCAAATTGCCACCTGCTTGCTGAGAAGGTGCTGTACACAAAGGCTGTGTGAGGTTTTGGGGAAAGTTCACCTCTGGGTGAAACTGAACAGGAAAGGGGGGGAACTTTGACTTTCTTCCAAATAATGCACATTTCATTTATGATATTTTAAACACAGGCCTAGTCCCTGCACATTTTTTTTTTAATTGTGCAAAATGGCATATAAAAATGCAAAACGATTCTGTGGTCACCAAGGTGAATTGGTTTAGTTTTTATTTCTGGTTGTGAGTGACAGTGTTGGGGGGATGGGAATCTGTTGGTTGTTGAGTTCCAAATAGACACAGAGATGGACAGGAAAAGGTCAAAGACATCAGGTGCCCAATTTAGAAAGCAAACAAAAGAAGAAGAGGTGAATCAAGCAAAAGACAAAGGTATGCTATGCAACTATGATCTCTCTGGGTGAATACATGTCATGAATGAAGGGCTAATGTTAATTGCTGGGTATAACTCTACATACTGTACATGTTATTGCTCTGGATTGTGATCATATAAAACAAATCTGCACATGCACCAACATGAATTGACAATGTTGACCGTGGTGAGGGATAGGTAATTTGATTCAGGAGAGCCACATAAGCACAGGACAACAAACAGTCAAGCCATCAGGTAGGAAAAACAGCAAATAAAGGAGATATGAGCAAAAGATCAATGCAGCTATGGCGTCTGATCTCCTCCACCCCTACACTCAGTCACGCTCCCTGCAGTCCTCTGTCAAGGACCTGCTGGCTATTCCCCGCACCAGGTTGCAGACTTTTGGGGACAGGGCTTTTTCTGTCAATGCTCCCACACTCTGGAATACCCTACCACTCCATGTTCGCTCTGCCCCGTCCCTGCCCCATCCCTGCCCATGTTCAAAAAGCACCTCAAAACATTTATTTTTACAAAGTCCTTTGACCCCTAACCCCCCTAGCTCTTTGTGAATTTGCTGATCTCTCACTTTGTGTGACTGGAAATGTTGACAATGTTGGTCAATGCAATGCTAAAGTAAATCACATGAGGACATGTCACTAACATGTCACTAACACTGAAGTGTCCAAGTTTAAGGATGTGCCCAGTCACTCACGGAATGCCTCCTGTCCAATCAGAAATGAATACATTGTTCAACCAGACATATCTGTTGTTTAATCTCTTTTTAAACTCATTGTGAGGTTTCCCCCCACTGTAGTGTCTGATGATAAGGAAATATAGCCTACAAGTTGTTTGTGTCCTCTGTCTTGATTACCCTTGATCTTGATTCATTTTGGACTTTGGACCCTTATTTTATTGTGAACAGGTTGTAAAGAAATTAAAGTTATATGGCCTTTGCTCTAAGTTACGGGAAAGTACGGTTCCTTCTTCCTCAGTAAAGCAGCACTCAGGAGTGAATAGGGTTTAAAAAGTGGATACGGAAAATGTATCCTCTAAGAACTGGATGCAATAACAAGACTGTATTTCTTTTTAATCAAAATGTTTTGTCAGACATCATGTGCCGTTTATCTCAAGTGCTGTGAGCGGTAACAGCTACAATATGGGGACTTCTCTGTGTGTTTGGATTGTGATCCTATCGGCCTGTTGGTTTACAGACTTCATTCACAGTCTTCCAGTGGGTGAGTACAGAAAGCAAGACACAGAGATGTATTTCTAGTCAATATGTGTGTACTGTATGTCACTCCTACTTACAACTCTTTTTTTGCAACTACTGGCTATTTTAGCAAAACTCTACTGACTAATCTCCACAAAACCATACAGCAAACTAGCAAAACAAATATTTTGCAAAATCATGCAATTCTTAGCTTGTGGTAGCTGTACTAAATTATACTCAGAGTTTGAGTCTGGTGCCAGTCCATTTAGATGGACATGTCATGTTTCAACCAATGCAGTGGGACACATGCATCTGCAACTGGATAGACGTAGCCAAACAGAGGAGACATGAATCTTAATGGGGGAACAGAAAAACAAATCTTTCTTCTCAACAACTACATTACTTGCTGTTTTCTGTTATTTTTGTTGTAAACAAAATAAACTCAAGCACGATCAGCTGACATGAATGATTTGGAACTGTTGCTCATCTGTCAATCATTGTATAAAGCCTGTCCAAATGATTTGGCATAAAACATTCTTATTCTGGCAACGGAGAGACTCTAGACTGAATTTCCCAAAGCCAAATTTTGTGAGCGGAGACAATTCAGGCTCTCTTCAGTACAAGTAAGGAGAGGTCCAAACAATGATATAAGTAGAAGAATAGAAAGAAGTAAAAGAAAACAAAATAATTTTACCTACAAAGAAAACAGGAAAAAGTAGGTAAATCCTCCTTTCTAGTCTTTGTCCTTCTTCCTTCTGAGAACAAAGTTGAGAAAATAGTGTGAATAGTAGACACCATGTGTGCAGTTTTGCTAGAGTGTGAACCAGTGAGTCATGTTCATACCAAAATTGAGCTAAAAGAATCAACAAATTAAACACCTGAAATTAGTCTATGAAAGAAAGGGGATAAAAAGCGGTATAAAAATACTGTAGGTGTGCATGTTTAATGTTGGCAATATATCTCATAGTATTTTACCAGGAAACTTATATAAAAGTGTTAATGTGTTGATCAATACACACTAATTCTACAGTACATGGATGGATGAACCTATATGTTAGAATCTGTGCAATGCTGATATGATTACACTGTTATGTTTTCATCTATTTAATTTACAGAAACCATTATAAACTGCACGACTGGGTCAACTGTAAATCTGGGGGGAGTAGATGAAGGATACACAGGTCAGTGTGTGTGTGTGTGTGTGTGTGTGTGTGTGTGTGTGTGTGTGTGTGTGTGTGTGTGTGTGTGTGTGTGTGTGTGTGTGTGTGTGTGTGTGTGTGTGTGTGTGTGTGTGTGTGTGTGTGTGTGTGTGTGTGTGTGTGTGTGAAAGAGGCCAAGAACTCTAGTGATTTTTCTTTTTTATCACCTCAGCAGCTTGAAAATGGTAGTAACATGTAATGTAATCTAAAAAAGAAATAAGACTCTGAGTGAAGCCAGCTCCTACCCCACATTTCACAAGTTTCAGTTGTACCCATGAGTTAGTGTAGTGGGAGCTGGCCTGGGATAGTGTGTAATAGCCTGAGAAGTTGTGGGATCAATTCCCGGCTACCCCTATTGTGCCCTAGACGAGCAAAGCACCCAACTCCATGCTTTAGGGACCCTGTAATATAGTTAACATCTGTGAGTCACTTTGGATAACTGTCTGCTATGAATAAATTAAAATTAGGCAAACAAATTTATGTGAATTTGCTTCCAACAGTGTGTACATAATGATTTTAGATGTTTCAGCAGAATTATTTTCCTCACTCAAATATCAAAATATGTTAATGTCCACGGTTTATCTCTGTATCATTTATGGCACATTATAAATAATTGTTACTCTTTTCTCTAATTTTGATAACAGGTGACATAGAAGTAGGCATCATTTCCAACACAAATACTGTGGTGACTCTAAATTCACGTTATGCTGAGTTTCTGGACCTCAGCTCTTCAACGACAAATGTCACAATTAAAGCAAAAAAACAACTGGACACGGAGGCTTTACGAGAAGTAAGGCAACATCTACAGTATGCATTGTGTGACATTTTGTTTAAATGCCATCTAATTCACAATGACTTCTTAGTCATAAAGAACTCAAATTTTCATAAATTTCTCTAAATACTTTTTATCCTATCTGAAAAAGGCAGGAGGGTTTTTGTCCTACCAAATTATCTGTACAGCCGATGGGGTAAAGTATGGACACTGCATATATGACCCTTTATACATGATTTGACATGTTTTAAGATAGTTATATAGGCTACTGTACACATTAGGTTTTCAAGGTGATGCATGATCGATCACTAATTGTCAAAGATGAGAATGATCACTGGCCTGTCTTTGACAAAGAGGAGTACAGGGCAAATGTGCCAGAGGTAAGATGAAAAAATCTTAAGATCGAAAAAAATCTTAGGAGTATATTTCATTATACTCCTACTAGCACAACTACTGTATGTTATTGTATCCTCATCTCTTCCTTCCTCCACAAGACTGCACCTGTAGATGAGGTTGTGGTTCAGGTGAACGCAGTAGATGCTGATTTCAGTGAAGCCAACAAACACATCACATATAGCATTCAGGTGAGTCTACTTTCATTACACTTTTACATTGTATGATTACCTTTCCCACCATTTGAAGACTGGATTGTGTGGTAGCTAATAATTGTGAATTCTTTAAAATAACTTTGATGACATACTGTATGATCATCATGATCAAGGCAAATGAACACAGACTGTATCACCCATCTGAAAACATTTTTGCTGTAGATTGTAGTCTTTACTGAATGTGCATCGATCACCTCCACAGCCACCATCAACTATATTTGAGGTCAATGTGCATGGACAAATCCTACTGAAAGAACATCTGAATTACACAGTCTCCAGTCAGTATGACTTCACAGTGAAGGCACAGGTAAACTCTGATCTTTTTTTTTTAATGTACCACTGCCATGTTGTGGGCTGATAAATAACTGAGATATGAGAATGAACAGAACAGATAATCAGGAAATGCTTTGCAGATAGATAAGAGTTACACTTTACAGTCAATGATTACACTCTGCCAGGGAGTTTGGAATTATTTTGTAAAAAATATGTGACTTGCAGAAGAGGTGAATTGTAATTTATACTGCTATCTTTCATTTTAAGTGTTTCTAGTGATTTTTTTATCACCTCAGCAGCTTGAAAATGGTAGTAACATGTAATTTAACATGTAATGTCCTTGAATCTCCACTTAAGATGGAAGTGGGATATGGTAGACTACCACCTCATATGATAGATATTTTGTGCCAGTTTGTTACAACACCCAACTGACTCTGCATGATACCCAATGCCCTTTTGTAGTGGTACTGTATGCCAGTCAAGAATATTAAAGCATGGAATGATGTTACGAGGTTACAATCTGACTGTTCTAACATGGAGTAATCTCAACAGGATGCTGGTGGTTTTTCAAATGAAACAAGAGTAATAATCAACGTTATAGACGATCTGACACCTCATTTTGAGTATGACCATTATGAAGCCTCAATACCTGAAAATAAAGTGAGTTTTTTTTATTGTTCCATAGCTCACTACCATAGACTTCTGTTAGGTACACCTGTTTTTTTTAAAGAGGACATAGAATGGACTAATTGAGTATTGCACTGTGTTCTTAGATGTTAAAATAATATATTCAACTTTGATTCATAAAAAAATAAACTCAATTGCAATTTTACAAGGCCAATTAAAACCTCATATTTAGGCTGTATTGTAATGGTCCATTTGACTAAATGGCACCCTCTTTGAGGGATGCAACCACAGTTGAACTTCAGTGGCTTTGTGATATCTGACATCACAAGCAGGCTTTGTTCTAATTCACCCATTTTTTAGTTGCTATTTCCAAGATTTACCTATAAAGGAGGGCACAACCATGCCTCATGTTCATGATTAGTCTTTGGTCACGCACAACTCGTAATTCATGAAAACCAAGACAAAAATGGTTTCCATTCTATATCTCCTTTAAAATTATTATTATTATTAGTAGTAGTAGTAGTAGTAGTAATATCATTATTAATATAATAATAATAATAATAATAATAATAATAATAATATGGCCTCCTTTGTGTTTCACCAGGTGGGACCACTTGTTCTTCCAGCATCCATCAAAGCCAATAGCACTGGCAGCTACACAATAATTTACAGCATCGGTGAAGGTATGAAAATGTATACAACTGATTCTCTGATTCTCATTCAAAGTGCAATTTCGCCGTAGGCACGAAGCCAAAGTTACTGTATAGGCACAAACCTCTCACTGGATTTAGTGGTATTACTATATTTGCAATATTGTGTTATAAATATTTAAAGTTCTGTCTTATCATTCCTAGTTTCTCCAAACGATTACCGGAGCAACTTCACTGTTGACCAAAGCACAGGGGTCATAACAGTCATTACTGGGCTGACCTTTAAAGACATTAAGGACCCTATTGCTATCCACATAAAAGTAAGACCAAAAGATGGATTCAACTTCATGTAGCTGTCCCAAGACGACTGCAGACGCGATTATTTTTGAGTTTCTGAGTTTTCAACCATGACATATACACAATGCTGGTTTGAAAACTACCATAATCAAAAACAAAGTGTCTCCACCATGCGCCGCGATAGGTACCCATTCATTTTTTAGTTAAGACCCACCGGTCTTCAGGTACCTCGTACGAGCATCTCGTATAATCCATCCCGACCAAATTCAATTTGTGTATACATCTGGCCTTAGTCTCTCCAGATAATGACTCAAAGTATTGACATGTTAATTAAAAGTTTGACTAATACCTTTTGACACAAAAATGAATGGGTTCCTATGGCGGAGACGCTTTTATTTCCCTCATTTCAATACGGCGGCGGCCTGTGACGTAGGAACTTGACATCGAGAATAGACTGGCTTGCATTTATGCACCCTGTTATGTTTGCTCTTGTTTACCTCACGCTGGCAAAATAAGGAACTGCAACCTAATTGGCTAAATGGCTAAAGCTCTCCAGAACTAGGATTTGCCAGATCTCTCTAAACAAAAACTCAAGATCTTACAGAAGAAATTCAACATCTCACAAAAGAAAGTCAAGATCTCACAAAATAAACTTGAGATCTCACAAACCTAGTCAGTGTTTGTCCCAGTATGTACTTTTTCTCAGGTTTTTTTTTTTTTTTACCTTCATATCCCCCCGCCCCCTAAGTCCCTCTGAGGGCTCTGTAGAATACAACTCTTCTGAAATTGGTATTAGAAAAAAATATTTTATAGTACATGGGAGTAATACAGTATGCAACTGTTGAAATGTCAACTGTTACATTCACTGTGTTTGAATAATTGATTGCATTGATTAATCAATTTGTTGTTGACTATTAAATTAATTGCCCACTGTTTTGATAATCAATTAATCATGTTATGTCATTCTTTGTCGTTTGATACATCCTTCTTCAACTTACATTTCCAGCTTTACTTACAATGTTAATGATCATCCAACTAATCAATGAGCTGTGAAAATAATTGTAAGATTAATCAACAATGAAAATTATCTTTAGCTGTGGCTCTAATGAATAATGAGTCCCATCTTGTTGGTGAATTTAGGCTTCCCTGGAGATAGACAGCACACGGACATCTAACACCACGGTAATGTACTAAAACTGTTTAGGTGTCTATTTTTGGTTGTCATTATAGCAGAGGTAGACAACCAATAGCTTCCCTCTCTGAAAGGGAAGAGCAGTTTGATTATTGAGAGGATTCATTGTAATCAGCTGATAAGACATCAAACTTACTAAATTAAGTCAGATTATTTTATGCGAAAGCACCACTGAAAATCAATACCAACTTTTTTTTTTAATTTAATATAAGATTAATGACACTCAGTTTTGCCAATTTGGCTGCCAGTGCAATAATCAAATTTGTCTAACAATTAGACAGGCTGCTGTACAAAATGATCTTATGAGAAAGCACTAGGTAGTCTCTTTTTTACTAAAAACAATACCAACTGTTTTTGTTAATATAAAGTTGGTAACACTTTGATTTGACTTGTGATCCAGGTCTTGGATGACCATATAACAGCTAAGGGGCATTGATAGCTAGCTTTTATATCAATTCATGGTGGTGCAGTAATAAAAAATAAATGCAGTCAACTTGAAGGGTTGCGCTGGATTTTACAATTGCATCGCCATTCATAATATAGGGACATCAACTATCCGTTTCAAAACTACTTAAGCTATACAGTATATCCAACCTCCTCTCTGTTTCTAAATACTGTAGGTGGCCGTCCATGTGGAGAAAGCGAATCAACCTCCTTTATTCAATGTTAAAATGTATACAGCTGAAATAGTCAGTGTTGTCCCAACTCAATATCATGTGGTCCAAGTCAAGGTACAGTAAATCTTTCCAGACAGTTCAAAAACCTATTTGCAATACTTGCCATGTGTGCTTTACATTTCATCCCATCTCTCGCCCCAGGCCACAGACACTGACGAGGGGGATAGCGAGAGGCTGGAGTACTCCCTTGATAAACCCAGCTCCATATTTGCTGTGGAGCTCTCTAGTGGCCAGGTGTATGTTGCAGGGTCAGTTGCAGATGAGTGTGGGAAGGTAACCCTGCAGGTGAAGACAAAAGATCCAAATGATCTCTTCGACATAACAACAGTGGAAGTACGTGGAAATGGACAGATGCATGATATAAGAATGACATGAAATATTCCATTGACGTGAACATGATACATTTTAATAAATATCTGCACTGTTTTGAAGGTAGGGAAAGCGATGGATGTTGTCATGTTTGTCTATGTTTACATTTCTTAGAGGAAGCTTTTGTCTGAAGCTGCTTGCATTATATTTGTAAGACAAAAAACAAAACACCTTAAAGTTCCTCCCATCAGTGTTCCCAGAGAAACTCCACACAGTCACTATGTTCCAATCTGTGTACTTCAGTCAGTACACTTTAATGAAGTGCACTATGTGTGTATTCTTATTGAATTTAAACAGGTTGAGGTCATCTCAAATCAGCCACCAACTCTATGCACTTAAAGGAGAAATCCAGCCAGTTATTACATGGATCTTGACTGCTAGACATTGCCGAGTACTGTCGATAGGTAGCCTAGAAATCTAGACGCCCCTAGCGGCAGCAAATTTGATTTGGCTGGCGGGGCAGTCTAGGCACGATCCATTGAGCCAGGGAGCTGAGAACCCCCAGCACCAGCGTTCCAATCACAGCGTGTATAGAGTCGGTGGGTGGGCTTAACATAATGGTGACTGACATGCGACCAGAAGTTGCGACGGTAACGCATCCTGTTATTTGAAAACAAGAAGATGATTCGTTTAGCGTTATCCTATTGTGTGGAGAGGGAAGGTTACGCATCCTGCTACTCGAAAACAAGAAGATGATTCGTTTAGCGTTATCCTATTGCGGGGAGGGAATTTGAAAGACAACTGTTTATACCACCCCTCCGATTGCGCCCTGTCTACGGTGAGTGTCCAGACCCTACATCTTGATGTGGGTCTGGCTCGTCAGGCTAGTCGATAGGGGGAAAAATGACCAAATTCGGTGCTACAGAACTGGAGTAGCTGCAGTTCTCTACAACATTAATAGGGCCCTTATGAGACAAAACGATGCATTTTCACTCATTAATTGTCAATTCAAAGTTTCTTTCCAGTTCATGAAGCCAGAGCTGTGTAAGAAGACCATTTTAAAGTGTTTTTAGAAAAATGGAGATTGGGAGATATTCACTATTAGTAACAAAAACATACAAAACATTTTTTTAAAAAAGTTAAGGCACCTTGATCCAGTCATAATAGTCATACAGACACCTACTTATATTCTGCATGATATTTTTTTGTTTTTCATCATCTCTATCTAAATCTGCCTGGCTGTAACTGTTATGAAATCCACAGGTGACCATAAAGGAAAGTGCCAGCAGTGATGCTGTGGTGATTTCCCTGAACCAGGAGATTGGCACTGTGCAGAACAAATACTCTGAGATGGAAGGGTGAGTCACAGCTATTACTGGACAAAATCTACACAGTACACAGTAGTCAGGCTACTGCTTTTGTTCTGAAATGACAACTACTGTAATACAGCAAAACAAAAATGAATCACTGGGCAAAAGCACTGGCTAATTCTGTAATTGTCTATTTACCTATTTAGCCTATTTACTCCAATGACATGGTTGTTATTGAGTCTCTCTCTCTCTCTCTTTCTCTCTCTCTCTCTCTCTCAGAGCTCTAGAGAGAGCCCTCGGCTGGTCTGTGAATATTATCAGTGTGAGCAGCAGTATGGGAGAGTTGGCCCTGAGTCGTACTGTAGAGATCCACACAGTCCAGAGAGAGGACCCTCCCAAGACCTACGTCAGCTTCATAGCCACTGAAACCAATGGAGCTAATCTCATACCAAAGGACACTGTCCAAAGGTGAGATTCTGCTTGCTTTCTACTGAAGATTTTATTAAGCATTGGTGTACTACAGTATAAGTCTGTAAAAATCACTCTTCAGGATCTGTTTGCTGAGATCTCCTCTGGCCACATTTAAAAGTCTGTACCGGTGTGCCTGTTCCTGTTCCCTCACAGGAAGCTGCTGGATGATGAGGAGAAAGTCCTGCTGGAGTTGCAGGCGGTGTTTGGTCCAGATGTACAGTTTCGTGTTGAGATTGTCGGTTCAGACACAAACAACTCAATCATCTTGGGAGCAATAATGGGTGTAGCGCTGGTTTGCATTGTGGGAGGCGTTGCTGCTTTTTTTGGGTACAAGTAAGTATCATACATACAGAACACCTAGCCATTATTGTATTGACCTCTACAAACATAATAAGAAAGACAGGTTTGCAATTGCTGCCATGCTGAAAAAGGCTGTACTGAAATGCCCCTGAAAAATGAAAATAAAATAATACTACTAATAAAAAAAAACACACAACTTATCACTAGGCCTATCTGCCCTATGTGCCTCCTCCTGGTCCACATTTTCGTGGTCTGGAGGCTTGTGGCTGCTCCTCATTTTAAAGGTAACATAGACTATGAAAAATTGTCATTAGGCTAAAATATTAATCTGATTAATTAATCAATTCGCCTACACAGTGTCATCTTTATCACATTGCAAAGTCTCTGTTTCACCTGCTGGTTGGCTTTTTCGAAGCCAACCCTGCATTGATGTGGTGCCCTTTGCTGCCTGCTTGAGTTGTCTCTCCCTCTCCTGAATCTTTTCAGTGGTAATTTTGACTTCAAACAATACCCCAAATAGTGATGATAGGACTTAGGCATTTAACCATTTTGAATGAAATAATGAATGTGATGCATTACTTCCATCATTCATTCTTCTTGCCAAAATGAAATGTGAGAAACAAACTATTAGCAGACATGCTTACCAAAAAAATAGTAGCCTGGTATGTGACAATTGGCTGCTTGTCTGCTTGCAAGCTATCTGTCTGATTAGGCTAAATGTAGCAAACTCAGCCTGGATTTATGAAGATTGTAATTAATGTCATACAACTTGATGATGATTATTGTTCGTTTGTTATACACCATACAAACTCACCTTTTCCGACTACGTTTAGGAGGCAGTTGGTCTCACCAGACCACCGCGACAATATCTTTCATCTAGGGCCGCAATAGACTGTCATACAGGCTCAGCTCAGGTGCCGGTTGCGTGCAGCGCTGTAGCTAAACAGAATTTGCCCTCCCCCTACTGACTTTCACGCTCGGTGTCCCAATGGAAGTGAATGAGGCAACTTTTACTTTGCGATTTTTTTTAAATGTAGGCCCACGTGAAATTCTGCATCCATTGTAGCCTACGATTTATTATTATTTTTTGCCCTCGGAAGGGCAACGTGAGTCAAGAAGGGCATATGTGCAGTTGCCCGAGCAACCTGAGCAACCCCCCTGTGCACGTCCCTGTATCTTGACATACATTGGTTTTAGGCCTTGTAGTCTGAGAGATGTCGAAGTCCTAGACTAATAGCACTAAGATTGCTTTTAGTTCAGCACAAGGAAGGCCCTTTGATCATCCACCTTATTCCTTAAACCGGAAATCTGTCCGGTTTTCAGCTTCCGTTCATTCTGTTTACATTATAGCTTTGTGCATTTTCAGTACGCTAGCTAGAGTATGCTTCAACTTAAGGCGCTTTCACACCTGGCTATTAGAATCGGAACAGGGAGCGTTTCCCCCAAAGATCGGTTCGATTGGGTATATGTGAAAGCGACAATCGCACTATGTTCCGTAAAAAAACAAACGGACCGAGACCATCTAGAGGAGGTAGTCTCGGCTCATTTCCAATCGAACCCGAGAGCGGTTCGTTTGCAGTGAGAAAGCAATCGGCCCGTGTAGCGGAACAAATGAACAACCATACGTTTGTCAAGCCATTTCCAAGCTATCCTTACCAGAGAGATTGAATGCATTTGGGATAAAAACACACAACTAGGGTAAACAGTTTGCTGACAACTTGGTTGTTGTGTTGGTTTACATCATTTGTTCCGCTTCAAATGTTGGCATTGTGAACACAAAACGAACCGAACTGAACTCAAGGGACAATGGGCGAATTTATATCGATTCAGCCGGTGATTCGGAACAAAATAGGTGTGAAAGCGCCCTTAGATTTCTTTCGAAATATTGACAATTCTGCCCTCAGCATGGATATACTGCATAATATATAACCGATATAGAATATAAAAGTTTGATTTTATATGCATTATGATATGTTAAGGACTGTCAACCGTCACGTTAAAATGTATGCAACGCAGCTGCGCCAGAAATAGAACACTTTTTTCTGAATACTGAGGTGTCATGGCGACACCCATTGTTGGCTAAGAAATATCGTGGTGATCTATGTCCTCCCTGCAACCTCCCTGCTGAAAACCTGTGCGAATTGAACTTATTATGGAAGTATTTGGTCTGTGAATGTTCTCTACGTTATTTGGCCTTTGGTTAGAGTAATGTATGATTGTAAACATCATAGGGCAAGCATGTACAGTACCACCATGACATTTTTTTTTGTTGTTTTAATAGAAGAACACAGACAAAGAAAATCATGGACGAAAACTTGGACTTTGCATTTGACTCAGGGGATATAACATTTGATTTTACATCTAACAATAACTCAGCAGATACAAAACCTGACTTAGATTTGGACAATAACTCAGCGGATATAAAACCTGACTTTGCACCGGACAATAACTCAGCGGATATAAAACCTGACTTTGCATCGGACAATAACTCAGCGGATATAAAACCTGACTTTGCATTGGACTACATACCAAGAAGTGGCAACTATTGGGGAAACAGCTCCGGAGCAGAATGGGGACACCACGGGGGGAGACAACAAGGGACAAATGCAGGACCTGTGGGAACAGTCCCTGTTGCAACCAACCACCCCACTCAGAGGTTCAATTACTATGAACCCCAGCCCACTCAGAGGTTCAACAATCATTATCCCCATCGCGGTCAGAATTACACTTACCCTGATCATGATCCCCACTCCCATCAGAATTACAGTAACCATTATCATGATCCCCACTCCCATCAAAATTACAATAACCATGATCATGATCCCCATCCAAACCAACCCTCAGTCTTGCCCCCACTGTCCAGAGGCCCTGCTGTCCCACAAATGATCTCCCCCAACCGTCACACGGTTGTCTATAGAGGGCCTTTGCAGGCTGGTGGAAGGAATCCTGGCTACTAATACAGGAAAGATTCCCAGACAAAGCTAGACAACTTTTTTTTTTCCACTGCATGAACTGTTAATAAGAGAATACCACCTGAAACCAGTTTTAACACCCCAACAAGCATGTGCAGGTCTTCAAGGTCACTGCTGTGTGTGTGTTGTTGTTTGCAGGTGTGTGGCACATCCACCCAAGGCAGTACTTTTCCACTCAACAGCCTTTGTGTCTTAGCCCTATACGCCTTGGAGGCATATATGATCAGAATAATCATTGTGTAAATGTGTACATAAATACATAGTATGTGTAAATATGACCAGTATAATCATTGTGGATTCAGATTCTGAACATTTACATTAGAGCACTTGTAGGGTTGCTTGCTTGTACCCTTTTGCTTGTATCTTTTCTATATTATCATAATAAATCTGGACAATCATTGATTTGTGTCTTGTTCCTGATTGCATTTGTGATGACCAACTGCAAATATGGAAGGTTTTGGCTCTAAAAGTGCACGACTATGCCACTTGGGACCTTTCACAGCAAGATACTGTATCATATTGTAAACTCAGGTATACCTCTAAACACCTTGTTTGAGTAAAGAGGGTTCCCACTCACAGATATGATTAGTAAAGACATGTGATTTCAGTACAAAGTAATCAAGATTTATTAATAAATAATGAACTTAAAAGGCCAAATTGTTCATTATTATGACCGCCGCACAGCAAAATGGTCATAAGGGTTTAGTCAGATTTGTTTCTCTTTTTTTTTCGCATGAGCAATTTTCCGTCGAGGATTTCCGGGACACTGAAAGACTGGGGTGAGCGAAACTTGGCATGTAGCCCCACAAGGATAGCGTGGATGGAACCATTGTTTTTCGGTATGATCCGTTGTACACATAAATTAATCTATTGTATGGCCCCCAATGAACAGTTCCACGAATGGCATGCATTCAGAGGGTGTCATACTGACGCTACACTTCCAATTTTGTTCAGTTTTGACAATGTCAGCCAGAGATACCTATGATTACAACACCTCATTTTTAGTTTTTCATTTTTAACTAGGTGGTGCTATACATTAAATACAGTAGTGGTTATGGGATGGGTTGACATGGTCCCTTAAGACCAACATACAAAAAAGTGGTCCTCCTAGGCCCTACAGTTCTCGAGATATTCACAGAAAACTGTGGCTGGCCACCTACAGGCCAGTTGGTGTGCATAAACATAACATACATTCATTTATTGTATAGCCCCCCCACGAAACTTGCCATGCATTCATAGGGTGTCATAATGATCCTACACTGCCAATTTTGTGCAATTTTGATCATGTCAGGTCAGAGGTACCTGCGTTACAAGACAGCATTTTTGCTTTTTCCTTTTTAACTAGGTGGCGCTATACATTAAATTAGTGGTTGTGGGATGGGTTGATATGGCTCATAAGATCAACAACATACACATAAAGGTGGTCCTCATAGGACCTACGGTTATCAAGATACTCACCGAAAACAGTGTCCGCTCTACCCTCCTTTCAGGGGGGCCAGGAGGGCGACAGATTAAAACGGAAAACAATGTTTCCATGCTATACTTGTTCGGCTACATACCCAACAAGTTACGAATTCCCCAGTCTTTCAGCGTCCCAATAATCCTTGACGGAAAATTGTTCATGCGAAAAAAAGGGGGAAAAAATCCGACTGTATGTTATATACATAGTAATGTTTACAAAGTATGGTTCAATTAAATAAACAAATTACACACAATAGTGGTTAAAAGGGTGACAGTTCAAATGCCTTTTAAATGTAACAAGACTCTAATGGAACAGCACTATACAGACAGGCCACTATGTGGTCATTCCACTACAGGGGAGCTGAGAACATGCAGTAGATGTCGCTGTTGATCAGAACATAATGTATGATGTTGAGGCAATATGACACAAGTGGGAGTGGTGCTGGTAAAGGATATCACCACAGCAGTAATTTAGTCGTAGGAAAGAGGTTGAAGGCTGAGTGCTAAAGGTTATTGCAGTTGTGTAGATATCCTGAAAATCCTGCATATGTCCTTGGCCATGAGTTTCATATTGTTGTTATACTCTACAACAGTTCCATACCTACTGATTTAGTTTAAAGATACAAAAGTGTTTTATATTGTTTATATAGATTTTTGGTTGTTAGTCATCTGCCCACAAAAATGCTCTTGACCTTAGCCTTGGCATTACCAAGCAATGTGACACCACTTGAGAGTCAAATTTAGCAAGAGTGATCACCAGCTGCAAAACACTCAATAGGCATGTCCTGACATATCGACACTTGTGATGACTCATAGAATGCCTCAGATATTAGTACATATTGTGTTGTATAATGAGGAGTAAATGGTCAACAGTCCTGCTTTTGTTTTAATTCTGTTAGTGAAATCAAGTTAGTGAAAGAAAACTTGTCCTCTGTATCAAAACCCATCTGGGGATACACACACACACACACACACACACACACACACACACACACACACACACACTGAGTTTTCCTGGAGCCAACACACACACTCAGAGCAGTGGGCAGCTCTTGATCGGGCTCCAAGAGAGCAGTTGGGGGTTAGGTGCCTTTCTCAGACGGATGTCGATATGTGCTGTTCAATCACTCTCCACTCTCATATTGTCCCTACCAGGGATTGGTCAGACTACCCTAAGAGTACAAGTCTGACCTTATTAAACTTTGAGGCCTCGGCTATTTTTTTTTCTTACAACCTTTACTTTAAGCTCTTTTTTTTTTTTTAAAGTTGCCTGGGCTACCCGTATCTGGAAAGGTATGATGTGAAAATAAACAGTTTACTAACATTTATCAATAGCTGTGTCTAATTCAATTACTACTAAGCAACCTCCATAACAAGCAACCCTATAAAAAGGCATAACTTATAACAACATACTGTAAATTACACTAAATCCCCATTCACTCTTCTTTACCGCATCTCTCTTTTGCATTATCTGTTATAACTATAAAGAATATTTTACATTTAATTTTTGGCATTTTCATTAACTGGTAAATCCTTGGAGGTGCATTTCTACTTAAGGCGAGACACTACAGTTGAATAGGGTAAAATTTTTAAATAATAGGTATCACCATGAAACTTCCTCAGTTGATTACTTATACAAGTATGAGAAAAAAATGTATTACAAGTTTTTGAAATGTGTAGTTTAATTATGCAAATGAGGCATTATCTCATTAAATATGCATGATTTTGCATATATTTCCGGTAGATAGATTTGAGCATATGATAAAGCCAGGTGCAAAATTATTCTTTCATGTTGTTTACAAACAAGATTACAATAAAATTACAGAAGGATTTCAGGATATCTGCTTTCATTGCCTAGGAAATCCAAATATACTGTCCATAGCCTTAAAAAAACGATTTTTGCCATGCTTTTTTGATTAACATGTCACATAAATCAGGCCAGGAATGATGTATTAACAAATCCCTCTGTAAATGTCTTCAGAATACTGTTAAGTGTATAACTGGAAAGTTTGGTGTAGATAGGTGCTACAGAGGCTGAGAAGTATCTACCGGAAAATAACTCAAAACCGCAAATAACTAGTTTTGAGAAAACAGCCTTGAAACACAGCCAATGAGATTCGTTCTCAGCTTAGACTCGTCTTTGAACTTTCGCGATTGGTTGCCAATACAAAGGAAATGTCCATATTTGGATTGCATGGCGTTATTCAGGAGGAGCAGGGCTTTCCAACGGTGTGAGACACGATATGATTTGGATCACGTTCGTGGGAGTACATGACATTTTAGAATGGGAACTTTTGAGAAAATGTGAAGAAATACATAGGCGCGAGCACACAAAAGTTCGTGAAATAAACACCTAAATGTGCAAATCGGACTTTGTTGTTGTAGTAGGGTGGTAGAATACATGCTAAGGTAGCAAACTAGCACAACATCTCGAAATTGACCGGAGGTCACAAAAACAATGTTTTCAACTGCCGTGTCTCGCCTTAACTTTGAGGCTTCGGGCTATTTTCAAATTTTGTACAACCTTTACTTTTTAGCTTTTGTTCTGTATTTCTGTCAAAACTGCCTGGGCTACCCATATATCTCGAAAGGTATGATGTGAAAATAATTGCATGTCTTATGTTTATCAAAGAACAATTTTTTTTTTTTTTTTCATGTTTTTGCATTCATGTCACCAATAACTATTTCTGTAGACATACGTTTTCTATGTCCTATATGTGTAAGTGGGACTGTCTGGAATCTGGCAATATGAGAACAATGATAGTGTGATACTCTAGCAATGAACAAAACCATACTGCCATAAATCATTTATTTGAATTGGTTTCTTCACTGTCTTCTTCAAGTCTTCTAGCCGAACCATTTCATGAAGAATGTGCCTCATTCTCCTCTGCATTTATGACCTAAAGATGTGCTTGTGTGTATGTGCAGATGCAATGTGTGTGTGTATTGTTGTTTTTTTGTTAATTAATTGCCCATCTCATCAGTTACTGGTGACTAGCATTGCCAAGCAGCACTGCCACACAGTGGCAAACTCACAGCCAAAGTACTACCAGTCTTTACAGTCATACTCATTCTGCTGTATTTTATTACTTAATAATTTTCAAATATCTCATGGTCAAATTGCATCTCTCTCACTTTGAATGACTGATAATCTCACTTGAATCTCACTTGAATCTCACTTGAATGTTGATAATGTTGGTCAATGTAGCGCTAAAGTACATCAAAGGAGGAGCGGTCACTAGTGGGGAATTCCCCCCCCTCCCCCATTGTAGTGTCTGATGATGAAGAAGCAGAGCCTACACTGTCTGTGCTTGTGCCTACAAGTTGTTTGATTAATAATTCATTTTGTTGATGCGCTGAATGTGTTTGACTTTGAGCCTGTATTTATAAACCGGCTATAAAGAAATGAAATGCTCTATGGCCTTTGCTCCCCAAGTTATGGGAGTGTACAGTTCCTTGTTCCTCGGTGAAACAGGTTCAAACACGGGTTCAAAAAGTGGACAAGAAAGATATATCCTCTAAGGATTGTATGACAAGACCTTATTTATTTTCAATCAAAAT
This sequence comes from Sardina pilchardus, assembly GCF_963854185.1. Classification (NCBI taxonomy): domain Eukaryota; kingdom Metazoa; phylum Chordata; class Actinopteri; order Clupeiformes; family Clupeidae; genus Sardina; species Sardina pilchardus. The sequence goes on along the minus strand of NC_084994.1, from coordinate 31,146,982 downwards.
GTCTTGTCAGACATCATGTGCAGTTTATTTCAACTGCTGTAAGCGGTAACTCGGCTACAATATGGGGACTTCTCTGTGTGTTTGGATTGTGATCCTCTCGGCCTGTTGGTTTTCAGACTTCATTCACAGTCTTCCAGCGGGTGAGTATAGAAAGCAGGGAGTAAAGATGTATTTCCTAGTTAATCTGTGTGTCTGTCACTCCTTTTATAGTTTGTTTTGATTGTGTAGCCATTATTTTTTAAACTATTAGCTATTTTCGCAAAACTCTACTGACTAATCACCACAAAAACATACAGCAAACTAGCAAAGCAAATATTTTGCAAAATCATGCAATTCTTAGCTTGACGTAGCTGGACTCAATTCTATTCAGAATTTGAGTCTGGTGCCAGTCCATTTAGATGGACATGTCATGTTTCAACCAATGCAGTGGGACACATGCATCTGCAACTGGATAGACGTAGCCAAAAAGAGGAGACATATGAATCCTAATGGGGGAACAGAAAAAAAAAACATATTTCTTCTAAATATGAAAAAATAACATATTTAGCAACTACATTGCTGTTTTCTGTTATTCTTTTTTTAAGTTATTGTGCTGATGCGATAGTGAAATCTAAACTTCTCTAGCAACAGACTATTTGTTGTAAACAAAATCAACTCAAGCACGATCAGCTGACCTGAATGACTTGGGACTGTTGCTCATCTGTCAAACATTGTATGAATCCTGCCCAAATGATTTGGCATGAACCATTCTTATTCTGGCAATGGAGAGACTCCAGACTGAATTTCCCAAAGTCACATTTTGTGAGCGGAATACACTGTAAATTCAGGCTCTCTTCAGTACAAGTAAAGGCTGGCTTACATTGCACGATTTTGGTCTGTTTTAACAGTCGGCGACTAAATTTCCAAAATATTTTCCTCACTCAAATATCACACATTATACCTGTTCAAGGTCCACAGTTTATATTTGTATCATTAACCCTCCTGTCGTGTTTGGGTCAAATCTGAACGTGTCACAACTTAATACTCATAAATATTATGTTTTACATCTGATTACCTCAAGACCTTATGATATCCTCCACACTGTGAACTTGAACATATAAAAGTGATGATCACCTATTTCATTCAATTTTGAGTGTTTTAATCAACCTTGTTACACCTGTGGTGTTCCCGGTCAAAAGTGACCGCAATTGGAAATGAATGGGTATCCAGAGTAAATTCATTCAACATACAGAAAACATCCCCATACACACTGCCACAGCTCACTCACACACTCTCACACACACTCTCTCTCTCTCTCTCACACACACACACACACACACACACACACACACACACACACACACTCACACACACACACACACACACACACACACACACACACACACACACACACACACACACACACACACTCACACACACACACACACACACACTCACACACACACACACACACACACACACACACACTCTCTCTCTCTCTCTCTCTCTCTCTCTCTCTCTCTCACACACACACACACACACACTCACACTTCTGAACACATTTTTTGTGCTAATTTAAGAGCAGTTAAAACAGACCGGTCAATTTTGACCGGAAACGCTGAAGTAGGGGGCTGGAGGCTAACACAATCGGAGGGTTACAGTAATGGCACATTATAAGTAATTGTTACTCTTTTCTCCAATTTTGATAACAGGTGACATAGAATTAGGCATAATTTCTAACACTGGAAATACTGTGGTGACTCTGAATTCAGGTTATGATGAGTTTCTGGACCTCAGCTCTTCAACGACTAACGTCACAATAAGAGCAAAAAAACAACTGGACGTTGAGGCATTACGAGAAGTAAGGCAACACCTATGCATTGTGTGACATTTTGTTTTAATGGCATCTAAATTTCACAATTACTTAGTTGATGATTCATAAAGAACTCAAATGTTCATGCATTTCTCAAACTACTTCTTCTCCTATCTGATAAAGAATTGCCTACTGCTTTGATAATCGATTAATCATGTCATGTCATTCTTTGTCGTCTGATTCAACCTTCTTCAACTTACATTTCCAGCTTTACATACAACTTTAATGATCATCCAACTAATAAATTAACTGCGAAAATAATTGAAAAATTAATCAACAATGAAAATTATCTTTAGTTGTGGCTCTAAATAATGAATCCCATCTTGTTGGTGAATTTAGGCTTCCCTGGAGATAGACAGCACACGGACATCTAACACCACGGTAATGTACTGAAACTGTTTAGGTGTCTATTTTTGGTCATCATTATAGCAGAGGTAGACAACCAATAGCTTCCCTCTCTGAAAGGGAAGAACAGTTTGATTATTGAGAGGATTCATTGTAATCAGCTGATCATCAAAGACATCAAACTTACTTAATTACAGTAAGTCAGATTATTTTATGCAAAAGCACCACTAAAAATCAATACCAACTATTTGTTTTTACTTTAATGTAAGATTAATGACACTCAGTTTTGCTAATTTGGCTGCCAGTGCAAAAATCACATTTGTCTAACAATTAGACAGGCTGCTATACAAAATGATCTTATGAGAAAGAACTAGGTCTCTTTTTTACTAAAAACTATACCAACTATTTTTGTTAATATAAAGTTAGTAACACCTTGTTTGACTTGTGATCCAGGTCTTGCAGTGAGTATATCACTGCAAGACCTGGATGACCATAGAACAGCTAAGGGGCATTGAGCTTTTATATCAATTCATGATGGTGCAGTAATATAAACGGTCAACTTGAAGGGTTGCGCTGGATTTTACAATTGCATCGTTCAGCCAATCATAATATAGGGACATCAACTATCCGTTTCAAAACTACTTAAGCTGTACAGTATATCCAACCTCCTCTCTGTTTCTAAATAGGTGGCCGTCCATGTGGAGAAAGCGAATCAACCTCCTGAATTCAATGTTAAAATGTATACAGCTGAAATAGTCAGTGTTGTCCCAATTCAATATCATGTGGTCCAAGTCAAGGTACAGTAAATCTTTCCAGATAAACTATTTGCAATACTTGCCATGTGTGCTTTACATTTCATCCCATCTCTCGCCCCAGGCCACAGACGCTGATGAGGGGGAGAGCGAGAAGCTGCAGTACTCCCTCATGACACCCAGCTCCATATTTGCTGTGGAGCTCTCTAGTGGCCAGGTGTATGTTGCAGGGTCAGTTGCAGATGAGAGTGGGAAGGTAACCCTGCAGGTGAACGCAACAGATCCACATGGACTCTTGGCCATAACAACAGTACAAGTACGTGGAAATGGACAGATGCATGAAATAAGAATGACATGAAATATTCCATTGACTTGAACATGACACATTTTAATAAATATCTGCACTGTTTTGAAGGTAGGGAAAGCGATGGATGTTGTCATGTTTGTCTATGTTTGCATTTCTTAGAGGATGCTTTTGTCTGAAGCTGCTTGCATTATATTTGTAAGACAAAAAACAAAACACCTTAAAGCTCCTCCCATCAGTGCTCCCAGAGAAACTCCATACAGTCACTATGTTCCAATCTGTGTACTTCAGTCAGTACACTTTAATGAAGTGCACTATGTGTGTATTCTTATTGAATTTAAACAGGTTGAGGTCATCTCAAATCAGCCACCAACTCTATGCACTTAAAGGAGAAATCCAGCCAGTTATTACATGGATCTTGACTGCTAGACATTGCCGAGTACTGTCGATAGGTAGCCTAGAAATCTAGACGCCCCTAGCGGCAGCAAATTCAATTTGGCTGGCGGGGCAGTCTAGGCACGATACATTGAGCCAGGGAGCTGAGAACCCCCAGCACCAGCGCTCCAATCACAGCGTGTATAGAGTCGGTGGGTGGGCTTAACATAATGGTGACTGACATGCGACCAGAAGTTGTGACGGTAGCGCATCCTGTTATTTGAAAACAAGAAGATGATTCGTTTAGCGTTATCCTATTGCGTGGAGAGGGAAGGTTACGCATCCTGCTACTTGAAAACAAGAAGATGATTCGTTTAGCGTTATCCTATTGCGGGGAGGGAATTTGAAAGACAACTGTTTATACCACCCCTCCGATTGCGCCCTGTCTACGGTGAGTGTCCAGACCCTACATCTTGATGTGGGTCTGGCTCGTCAGGCTAGTCGATAGGGGGAAAAATGACCAAATTCGGTGCTACAGAACTGGAGTAGCTGCAGTTCTCTACAACATTAATAGGGCCCTTATGAGACAAAACGAAGCGTTTTCACTCATTAATTGTCAATTCAAAGTTTCTTTCCAGTTCATGAAGCCAGAGCTGTGTAAGAAGACCATTTTAAAGTGTTTTTAGAAAATGGAGATTGGGAGATATTCACTGTTAGTAACAAAAACATATATATATATATATATATATATATATATACTGTATATATATATATTTATTTATTTTTTTTAAAGTTAAGACACCTTGATCCAGTCATGATAGTCATACAGACACCTACTTTTATTATGCATGATATTTTTTTTGTTTTTCATCATCTCTATCTAAATCTGCCTGGCTGTAACTGTTATGAAATCCACAGGTGACCATAAAGGAAAGTGCCAGCAGTGATGCTGTGGTGATTTCCCTGAACCAGGAGATTGGCACTGTGCAGAACAAATACTCTGAGATGGAAGAGTGAGTCACAGCTATTACTAGACACAATGTACACAGTACACAGTAGTCAGACTACTGCTTTTGTTCTGAAATTACAACTAATACAGCAAAACAAAAATGAATCACTGGGCAAAAGCACTGGCTAATTCTGTAATTGCTACTAGCCTATTTACTCCAATGACATGGTTGTTATTGAGTGTCTCTCTCTCTCTCTCTCTCTCTCTCAGAGCTCTAGAGAGAGCCCTCAGCTGGTCTGTGAACATTATCAGTGTGAATAGCAGTATGGGAGAGTTGGCCCTGAGTCGTACCATAGAGATCCACACAATCCAAGAAAAGGACACTCCAAGGACATACGTCAGTTTGATAGCCACGGAAACCAATAGAACCAATGTCATACCAAAGGAGACCGTCCAAAAGTAAGATTCTGCTTTCTACTGAAGATTTCACTAAGCATGGTGTACTATGTAGAAGTCTGAAATAATCACTTTTCAGGATCCGTTTGCCGAGATCTCCTCTGGCCACATTTAAAAGTTTGTACCGGTGTGCTTGTGCCTGTCCCCTCACAGGAAACTACTGGATGATGAGGAGAAAGTCCTGGTGGAGTTGCAGGTGGTGTTTGGTCCAGATGTACAGTTTCGTGTTGAGATTGCCGGTTCAGGCACAAACAACTCAATCATCTTGGGAGCAATAATAGGTGTAGCGCTGGTTTGCATTGTGGGAGGTGTTGCTGCTTTTTTTGGGTATAAGTAAGTATACATACATACAGTACATCTAGCCATTATTATATTAGCCTCTGCAAACATAGTGAGAAAGAAAGTGTTGCAAATGCTGCCATGCTGAAAAAGGCTGTGCTGAAATGCATAGGCATTTTAGTTTCAAGTTGAATTAAGCAAGTCTGACCTTTTTGTAATTGTGGATCTTGAAATACATTGTATCGTTTTAGTCCATAGTCTTGTAGAGAGATTTCAACATTTTGGGCTTGTTTTCTGTATATGAACTAAGTCCTAGACTAAAAAACACTGACATTGCTCCTAGTTCAGTACAGGAGACATCCTTTAATTAAACTCCATTTCTTCCTTGCTGTGATACCTATTTTTGTTGTGTGGTCATGAATGGTCTCTACTCTATGTTGTTTGGCCTTTGGCTAAAGTAACATACAGTATAATTGTAAACATTGTAGCATGTACATCAATATCACCGTAATGCTACATTCATGTATGTTTTTTATATATATGTAGAAGAATACAATCAAGGAAAAACACGGACAATACCTCTGGGGAAATTAAACCTGATTTTGCATTGGACAATACCTCTGGGGAGATGAAACCTGATTTTGCATTGGACAATACCTCTGGGGAGATGAAACCTGATTTTGCATTGGACAATACCTCTGGGGAAATGAAACCTGATTTTGCATTGGACTACACACCAAGAAGTGGAAGGGGGTTCAGCTCCAGAGCAGAATGGGGACGTCACGGGTGGAGACAACGAGGGACAAATGCCGGACCTGTGGGAACAGTCCCCGTCGCAACCAACCACCCCGCTCAGAGGTTCAATAACCATGATCCCCACAGCACTCAGAATTACAATAACCATTATCCCCATCGCCATCAGAATTACACCAACCATGATCTTGATCCCCACCCTACTCAGAGGTTCAATAACCATTATCCCCACTCCCGTCAAAATTGCAATAACCATGATCAAGATTCCCACTTGCATCAGAGGTACAATAATCCTTATTCCCACTTCCATCAGGGGTACAATAACCATGATCCCCATCCAAACCACCGCCCAATCTTGCCCCCACTGTCCAGAGGCCGTGCTGTCCCACAAGTGATCTCCCTCAACCGTCACATGGATGCCTATAGAGGGCCTATGCGGGCTGGTGGAAGGCGTCCTGACTACTGACACATGAAAGATTCCCAGACAAAGCAACTTTTTGCTGCATGATTTTTTGCCCGCTGCATGAACTGTTAATAAGAGAATACCGGTTGAAACCAGTTTCAACACCCCAAAAAGCATTTGTATGTCTTCAAGGTCACTGCTGCGCGTGTGTTGTTTGTCAGGTGTGTGGCACATCCGCCCGGGCAGTACTTCTTCACTCAAGAGCCTTTGCACCTTAGCCCTACGCCTTGAAGGCATATGCTGTATATATGACCAGTATAATCATTGTGTAAATGTGTACATAAATGCATAGTATGTGTAAATATGACCAGTATAATCATTGTGTAAATGTGTACATAAATGCATAGTATGTGTAAATATGACCAGTATAATCATTGTGGATTCAGATTATGAACATTTGCATTAAAGCATGTACTGTACAGTAGGTAGCCTGCTTGTATCCTTTTGCTTGTATCTTTTTTATATCCTAATAAATCTGGATGATTTTTTGTCTTGTTCCTGATTGCATTCGTGACCAGCTGCAAATATGTAAGGTTTTGGCTCTAGTGCATGACTATACCACTTGGGGCCTTTCACAGCAAGATATAATATTGTAAATCCAGGTACTTCTAAACACGTTGTTTGAGCAAAGCGAGTTCCCACACACAGATACTGTAAGATTAGTAAAGACATGTGATTTCAGTACAAAGTAATCAATATCTATTATTGAACAATTAACTAACGCCAAATTGTTCATTATTATGTCAGATTTCTTTTCTTTTTTTTTTCCATGAGCAATCTTCCGTCGAGGATTCCCGGGACACTGAAAGACTGGGGTGCACGGATCTTGGCTGGGCATGTAGCCCCACAAGGATGGCGTGGAACCATTGTTTTTTCGTTTTGATCCATTGTACACATAAATTAATTTATTGTATGGCCCCCAATGAACCACGAATGCAGAGGGTGTCATACTGACATGCAGTCAGAGACATGGCATGCATTCAGAGGGTGTCATCCTTTCCAGGATGGCGATGGATTAAAACGAAAAAACAATGTTTCCATGCTATACTTGTTTGGCTACATGCCCAACAAGTTACAAGCACCCCGGTCTTTCAGTGTCCCAAGAATCCTTGACGGAATGCGAAAAGAAAGAAAAAAAATCTGACTAAACCTATGTTATATACATAATTATGTTTACAAAGTATGGTTCAATTAAATAAACCAATTACACACAATAGTGGTTAAAAGCGTGACAGTTCAAATGCCTTTTAATGTAACAAGACTCTAATGGAACAGCACTATACAGACAGGCCACTATGTGGTCATTCCACTACAGGAGAGCTGAGAACATGCAGTAGATGTCGCTGTTGATCAGAACATAATGTATGATGTTGAAGCAATATGACACAAGTGGGAGTGGTGCTGGTAAAGGATATCACCCCAGCAGTAATTTAGTCGTAGGACAGAGGTTGAAAGCTGAGTGCTAATGGCATTGTAATTGCAGTTGTGTAGATATCCTGAAAATCCTGTATATGACCTTGGCCATGATATCATATTGCTGTTATACAACAGTTCCATTACCAACTGCCTGGGCTACCATATCTGGAAAGGTATGATGTGAAAATGAAATGTTTACTAACATCCATCAATGTGTCTAATTCAAGTACTACTTAGCAACCTCCATAACAAGCAAAATACTGTAAATTACACTACATATAAATCCCCATTCGCTCTCTTTTACTGCATCTCTCTTTTGCATTATCTGTTAAAACTGAAGAACGGAGGTGAATTTCTACTACACTTTGAGGCCTCGGGCTATTTTCAATTTTTGTACAACCTTTAAGCTCTTGTTCTGTGTTTAATTCGTCAAAACTGCCTTTATCCATCAATCTGAAAAGGTATGACGTGAAAACAATTGCATATGTCTTACAGTATGTCAGCCTTTATATCAAAGAACATAAAAAATGGTGTCTCGTTTAGTTGTTCATGTTTTTGCATTCATGTCACCAATAATTATTTCCAGATATAAGTTATATGTCCTATGTAAGTGGGACTGTCTGGAATCTGGCAATATGAGAACCATGATAGTGTGATACTCTAGCAATGAATGAAATCATACTGCCATAAATACCGGTAATTCAATTACTATTATATGAATTGGTTTCTTCACTGTCTTCCTCAAGTCTTCTAACCGACCCCTTTGCCCTTTGATGAAGAATGTGCCTCATTCTCCTCTGCATTTATGACCTAAAGCTGTGTGTATGTGCAAATGCAATGTGTGTGTGTATTGTTGTTGTTTTGTTAATTCATTGCCCATCTCATCAGTTACTGGTGACTAGCATTGCCAAGCAGCACAGCCACACAGTGGCACACTCACAGCCAAGTACACTCCGTCACCTGTGGGGTCCCTCAAGGTTCAGTCCTAGGCCCCACCCTCTTCACTCTGTACATGCTCCCCCTTGGTGATGTCATCAGCCGGCATGGAATGTCTTTCCATTGCTATGCTGATGACACCCAACTCTATATAGAAACTAACCAAACACCCTCTGCAGCCCTATCCACAGTTTCCACCTGCCTGGAGGAGATAAAGGCGTGGATGACGGCAAACTTCCTACAACTCAACAGTTCTAAAACAGAAGCTATCCTTGTTGGCACTCCACACCAGATCCGGGCATCCACTATCACCAGCATCCCCCTCCCCGGTCATGACATCCACCTCTCTCCCTCAGTCACAAATCTGGGTGTCAAGATGGACCCTCACCTGACTTTTGAGGCACACATCAAACATCTGTGCAAAACCTCCTTCTTCCACCTCAGAAACATTGCCAAACTCCGCCCTTCACTCACTCTCCCCGACGCCGAGAAACTTGTCCACGCCTTCATCTCCTCCAGGCTGGACTACTGCAACGCACTCCTCATCGGGATCCCCAGCAAGAACATCCAGCAGCTGCAGTATATCCAAAACTGCGCTGCCAGGATCCTGATGAGGGTGCGGAAATTCCAGCACATTACACCCATCCTCAAATCCCTCCATTGGCTTCCGGTTCAGCTCAGGATTGAATACAAAATTTCCCTTCTGTCACACCAGTGTCTCCATGGCTCTGCCCCCCTTTACCTCAAAGAACTCATCCCCCCCCACTCCTCCTCACGTCATCTCCGGTCTGGACAGTCAAACCTCATCCAACAAAAAAGAACAAAGCTGAAAACTATGGGTGACCGAGCTTTCAGCTCTGCTGCACCCAGTCTGTGGAATGCCCTCCCTGACCATCTAAGGGCACCACAGACTGTGGACTCTTTTAAAAAAGGCCTGAAGACGCATCTTTTTAGAAAAGCTTTTAACTAAAATACTCTCATCTGCTTTTATATGCTGGTTTTTAGTTTAATTTTATATGATCGTTTTTAGCTTGTTTTATATGCTGGTTTTAGCTTAATTTTATCTGCTTGTTTTAATTATTCTGTTAATTTTATCCTGTTTTTTGGGTGTGTGTGTGCATTGTAGCACTTTGAGGTCATTGATTTGGTGTAAAGTGCAATACAAATAAAATGTATTATTATTATTATTATAAGTACTATCAGTCTTAACAGTCATACTGTATTTTATCACTTAATCATTTTCAAATATCTCATGGTCAAATTCTGTCTATCTCACTTTGAATGACTGGAGTGTTGACAATGTTGGACAATGTAGCGCTAAAGTACATCAAAGGAGGAGCTGTCACTAGGTGTGAGGTGTCCAAGTAGAGTAAAATTCAGTCACGCAGGAATCAGGATATCCTCACTCACGGAATGCCTCCTGTCCAATCAGAAATGATTGAATACATCATTGAAACAGACATATATCTGTTGTATGTCATATCATAATATCTGTTGATCTCTTATTAAACTCATTGTGAGGTTCTCTCCCCACTGTAGTGTCTGATGATGAACAAGCAGAGCCTACACTTTGTCTGTGCCTGTGCCTACAAGTTGTTTGATTAATAATTCATTTTGTTGATGCGCTGAATGTGTATGACTTTGAGCCCTTATTATAGGCCTATTATAAACCGGCTATAAAGAAATGAATGCTCTTTGCCCTTTGCTCCCCAAGTTATGGGAGTGTACAGTGCCTTCTTTCTCAGTGAAACAGCATAGTGAACGGGGTTCAAAAAGTGCACAAGGAAAATATATCCTCTAAGGATTTGATTTATAACAAGACTGTATTCATTTTGAATCAAAATGTCTTGTCAGACATCATGTGCTGTTTATCTCAAGTGCTATGAGCGGTAACTCAGCTACAGTATGGGGATTTCTCTGTGTGTTTGGATTGTGATCCTCTCGGCCTGTTGGTTTACAGACTTCATTCACAGTATTCCAGTGGGTGAGTACAGAAAGCAGGAAGCAGAGAAGTAGGGCAGACATTTGTTTATGCAAACCTGTCCAATAAGGCTGATTCTAATTATGATTATATTGGCTATTGTTGCAAAACTCTACTCACTAATCACAAAACCGTACAGCAAGCTAGCAAAACAGATTCATTCAATAATTTTACCTACAAAGAAAATGGGGAAAATATGTGCTAGACCTGGCTATTAATGGTACAATAGAACTACTTAGTCTTTGTCCTTCTTGAATTTCCCCTTGGGAATCAATAAAGTATCTATCTATCTACAGTTCTGTCAGAGTGTGAGGCAGTGAACGGGGGGGGCTGTTCTGATATAAATGAGGGGGAGTGGAGTGGCCCACCAAGTTTCATGTGCCCCGATGTCATGGTGTCCCGGGAATCTTTGACCAATAATTCAGGAAGTAGACGGGAAAAAAAGAAGAAGAAGAACAAGAAGAAAAAAACTTTGACAATCCCTATATGACCGCTACACTAGCGGCGGACCAAAATAGAATAGAATAGAATATATACTTTTTTGATCCCCTGAGGGAAATTCGTTAATACACAATACACAATAAAGCAACCAACAGAGACATATAAAGGCCAACAGCTGGGAAACATCGGCATTGATGGATGAACCTATTGGAACCTATGCAATGATGATATGATAACACTGTTAATTTCCATCTATTTAATTCACAGAAACCGAAATAGACTGCAAGACAGGGTCAGCTCTGAATCTGGGGGAAGTAGATGAAGGATACACAGGTAAAATCCAATCCTTTGAAACATCTGTTTTATGTGATGTTTGTGATTATGCTTATTATTATGTAAAGTGTGTGTGTGTGTGTGTGTGTGTGTGTGTGTGTGTGTGTGTGTGTGTGTGTGTGTGTGTGTGTGTGTGTGTGTGTGGAAGAGAGAGAGAGAGAAAGAAAATAATTTATATATAATATGAGGAAGTGAGTGAGAGAGTGAGTGAGTGAGTGAGTGAGATAATGTTGCCATACAGTAATTCTCCCTCTATAGTCTATTTTGTTTATGACATAAATATGTGATAAATATCTTGTAAAAACATGAAAATATCATATCTTGAAATAACAAGATATTTTCATGTTATAACGTGAAAATATCACTATCATGAAATAACATGATAATTTCATGTACTAGCATGGTACTTCTACTTATCTTGTTTGAACATGAAAAATAAAGTTATTCTGAATGGCAGACTCTACGCTTACGAGATTTGTTGATGGAAGTAATTACACATGAATGAGCACATATTTTTGGAGGAATACATGTGTTCACAGGGGAGCTTTAATTTTATTCGATTAATGTATCAGTTATGTTTCCTGTGTTCTGCATAACAGGAGACATAGACAGTATTGTCAGTATTCCAGCTGGGACAGAGATTTTAGCGCTGGAGTTTCCACTGTGTCCAGAGTGTAAACGTTTCCTGGAGTTCCTCTACATCACCTCCATAACAAATGCTACAGTGAAAACTAAAATTCCATTGGATCCAGAGGCATTAAGAGAAGTAAGACATTCAATGATTCACATTTACATGATAATTAGATTATATATGAATGAGATGCCACTGCCATGGCACCCTTGACAGGGACAAGAAGGAGGCCGTATTCCCCCTCCGGACAAATGCACTCATTGATGCACTTACTCCTACTGCACTGCCTACTTTTTTAAAATGTCACTATTTTTGTCACTTTCTATTCTTACTGCACTCTATCTTTTACATTTTTCCTGGAATTGTTGCTGGAATTGCTGTAAAAAATTTAAAATATTTACCATGTTGCAAATAGCTTTGGTTAAAAAGCGTCAGCCAGATGTAATGCACCCTTAAGGCCAGTTCAAACCAAAGATTTGCGACGGTCTGAGACGGTTGCTGAGAGCAGTTGCGGCGGTGTGAATCAAAAGTTGCAAGCAGTTGCAAGCAGTTGCAAGCCGTCGCTAAACATTCAACATGTCAAATCTTAGTTGCAGAGTTTTAGAACGGTTTTTAGAATGTTGCAGCTCGTCTTGTCGCGGATCTTGTGTTTGAACTGGCCTTTACAGTAATTGATTTTGCAAAATGTCTTCAGCAATGAGGCCAATGCACGGGGGCAGTTAATATGGCATTAATGAGGTTTTGTTTCTTAACTGACACTGTCCTGCAGCTTATACACAATGCGGCTAATACACTGGAAATTACTGTAAACTGTTTTGTTATATGAAGGCGTATTGAAAGACAACCACAATTTAGTTTGGAGCGATTCACTCATCAATCACTCACTATTACATTTCCACCAGCAACTGACTACAAACTAGACTGGCCAAATTCTGAATGTTCCCAAGTAACAATCCACAATGCCATTTATCTTCATTGTCAACAAATGTGTGATGACTTCTATTCATTTATCTGCCTTCACCATGTTAGACAGGAGGTGTGTTGTCCTACTCCATCACCTGTACATCCAGCAAGGTAAGTTATAGAACAAAATGCACATAATGTATCACTTCTCAGTCGCTTTGGCACATTTCTCAGATCCGAATTTAGCATCTCAAAACTGTTTGCTTGAGCCCATACCATCGCACTTGTGCAAAATCATTGAAGCAGTTTCTTCTGATCTTGAACATATAAAGCTTTAGTACATGATTTTGTACAAATGTCTGCTGTTTCATTATTATTCGCCTGCTAATGTCATGCCGGTACAAAATGCACTATACTGGTTCCCTGCGGAATAGTCCTACTCCATGAAACAAATTGGTCTTATTTCACCCCTTATGTCTTCATGCAAATGTGTTGAGCTGTCGTAATATTTTTTCTAGAATATACATATATATATATATATATATATATATATATAGGTCATATACTGTGTATATATACACTATATACAGTATATGACCTGACAGATAGGAACTTAGGGATGTATATACTGTAGGCCTATGTAGGCAACAGTGCTGCACAGCTCTGACCAAGGGGTGTTTACTGTAGCGGCCATTTTTTTTATTTACCTCCGCCAAGGAGGTATATGTTTTCATCGGGGACCGGCCGGCGTTTGTCTGTCTGTCTGTCCGTCTGTTTGTTTGTCTGTCTGTCTATTTGTTAGCAAGATAACTCAAAAAGCAATGGATGGATTTCGATGAGATTTTCATCTTTAATTTTGCACAGTGCTATAAATCCACTATATGGTGCAGTTTGCTGTACAAATGTTGTGCAAATGTTTATGATGATTCAAGAATGCACCAAAGCAACCGAAAACAAACTGTTTCCTTTTGTTGTTAAGGTGACAAATGGCCGAACAGTACGGGTCAGAGATCTGAATAGCAATGCTCCAGTATTTGAACGAGCAGAATACATTGCAAACATAGCAGGGGTAAGAAATGAAATAGCATAACTATATATTCCATATCCACCATATTTCACTGATGGAGTTCATATATTCACATGCTGTCTTCTTTTTGAGATTCCATCTGAGGGTGAGGTTGTGGTCCAAGTGAAAGCAGTGGATGCAGATCTCAGTCCAAACAACAATCGCATAACCTACAGCCTAGTGGTGAGTCTAATTTTCAAACATTACCTGATATTTTAATCCCTCATGTTAAAGGTACAATAAGAGGATTCGTAATAATAATATTAATGATATTAATGATATTAATGATAATGAAAATGTCAGACAGAATCTCTTCTATTCTAAGGAGATGATATTGGTAATAATATCATTATATACATTCAATGTCTTCTGTTGCTGTAATGTGCACACTCCATTTAACTGCATGCATCCATTAAACCTCCTTCTAATACATCTCTCATGCCAGGCCACAGAGCACAGCTCCATGTTTGATGTGGAGCCCTCTAGTGGCAAGGTGTATGTAGCGTCTCCTGCAGGTCTGAGTGGAAATCTGACTCTGCAGGTGATGGCATCAGACCCACATGGACTCAATGACACAACTACAGTTAAGGTAGATGCAACTGGCAAAAACGGACAGAGGAATTAAAATCAAATGATTGATATAATAATGTCATAATAAACCTCTTACTGCAGAAGCGCCCCCTAGTGGGCCCGCTGCTGTACACCTTCTGTTTGTATGAGCATAATTAAGTCCCTTTTGATTGCTTCTGTAGGGCATTAAATCCTTTTTTGCCCAAAAGTTCTTCAAAGCCTGCTTTGATAGACAGTCAGCGGCCTTATGTTTGTATGCCTGAGTTTCTCATGATAACTATAATAACAAAACTCTTTTGTTTTTAGGTTTAATTTAGCATCACACAGTGTGTTAAAGTCATAGCCTAGTGTACCATGTCCATGGACAATAGTCTATTTGGGATTGTCTGAATTAGGCCTATAACTATCTGAAGCTAGGCCTACTTAAAAGCACACTGAAATACCCTAGGCTACTGTCATGCTAGGTAATGGGGTTCGTTTTAAAAGTTTTATGTAGGCCTATCATATGGATACAATCAAATTGGCTTGCCAAATAGCCGAACCTGTTCATAAGCACTGTTCGCCTTCCTCAGCCACATATACAGTATTAGTCTCTCTCTCAACTCTTAACACCCATCATAAAATACTTTTGAACAAAATGTAGTCCTACGTCTCGTTTACAAAGTTTGGCCTTCTTTAATCTTTAAACAGTAAACACAGAGACAAAATGTTTCATCTTTGCAGTAGCAATGGCAAATGTAATATTGTTGTTAGTTATTATGCTGGAGAAGTTAGATTACTACATATCTTATCTGTGTTGTTCATAGTGTCATACATAAACCCATAAGACATCCGATGCTCTAGCATCTGTGATTAAGTACAAGAAATGATAACCTTGGTAGACTATCGCATTCACTGTTTATCAGAGCAAACACAGATGAAGGACACTTAATATGTTTTTTTTTAATACATAAATCCATTAGTAGGCTATACTCCCCAAACAGCATGCATGATGTGACCTAAGTCATAAGACATTTGTCACGGTGTGCATCATGGCTTATAGGGGAGACCACACCAAAGGTGAATTTGAACAAAAAGTATTTGATTACATACATTTACTTGGAAAAAGTTACTAAGTTAGAGGCGAGGTAAGTACAGACAAAGCACTGCTACTTGGGTGCAGAGATATCACACAACACATCAGTATTTTCTCACTTGGCACAGCATGGACAATCTCTGCGCCCAAGTGGCAGTGCTTCTCCTGTGTTTCAATGCCCTAGATATGATACAATTCCCTGACTTTGGAATTACCCATGGGAACTCCAGCTGATTTTTATATGGATCTTGATCGCTAGACATCACAAGTACTGTCGATAGGGAAAAAAAGTATCAGAATCGGTGCTACCGAACTGGAGTACCAGCAGCTAATGGCCAGAGCTACAAAATACTAGGTCTGGGGGCATCATCTACACATGCCTTTTTGCTTCTTAACAGACTCAAAACGTCATTAACATTTCTGTGCAATATATGAACAGGGTCCTTATGTGACAAAACGATGTGTTTTCACGTGATCTTTGTCAGAAGTCACATTCCTACTATTGTTTTTTTTTTGTCAAAGAAAAATGTCTATAACCCTTGTGTAACAGACAATAAAGTATTATCTTATCTGATCTTATCTTGTAAATCCGACTGGCTGTATGCTATTAAATCCACAGGTGGTGATATGGGAAAGCAAAGAAGTTGTGGTGATTTCTCTCAACCAGGAGATTGGCACTGTGCAGAACAAATCTCTCGAGATGGAGGAGTGAGTCACTGGATGTATTCTTTGTCTTGTTATCTTTA
Organism: Sardina pilchardus; assembly: GCF_963854185.1. Lineage (NCBI taxonomy): Eukaryota > Metazoa > Chordata > Actinopteri > Clupeiformes > Clupeidae > Sardina > Sardina pilchardus. The sequence goes on along the minus strand of NC_084994.1, from coordinate 31,130,356 downwards.
TTATTATTATTATTATTATTATTATTATTATTATTATTATTATTATTATTATCATAAGTGCCCACGATTATTATCACACAAACAATTCGCTGTTTTGATATACTTGCCATGGGTACGAAGATCTGAGTATTTGGTAGCAAAAACGTGTAGAGCAATTTGTTTGAGTGTACACTATGGAACAAAATCTCTCTCTCTCTCTCTCTCTCCCACACTTACACTCACATTCTCTCTTCGTCTCTCTCTCTCTCTCTCTCTCTCTCTCTCTCTCTCTCTCTCTCTCTCTCTCTCTCTCTCTTTCAGAGCTCTAGAGAGGGCCCTCGGCTGGTCTGTGAACATCATCAGTGTCAGCAGCAGCAGTAGGGGACGGTCAATCCTGAGTCGCACCATAGAGATCCACCACACACTCCAAGAAAAGGACACTCCAAGGACATACGTCAGTTTCATAGCTACTGAAACCACTGGAACTAATGTCATACCAAAGGAGACCGTCCAAAAGTAAGATTCTGCTTTCTACTGAAGATTTCACTAAGCATTGGTGTCACTCTTCAGGATCTGTTTGCCGAGATCTCCTCTTAAATGTCTGTACTGGCGTGCCTGTGCCTGTTCCCTCACAGCAAGTTGCTGGATGATGAGGAGAACGTCCTGGTGGAGTTGCGGGAGGTCTTTGGTGCAGATGTACAGATTCATGTTGAGATTGCCGGTTCAGACGCAAACAACACAGTCATTTTGGGAGTAGCAATAGGCCTGCCACTGGTTTGCATTTTCGGAGGGGTTGCTGCTTTTTTTGGGTACAAGTAAGTATATATTACACACATCTAGCCATCATAGTAAGAAAGATGCATTGCTATGCATTTTAGGGCGTTTTCACATCATACAAAGTCTAGGCTTTGTATTATGTATCTTGAAATACGTTAGTTTTAGGGCTTGTGGTCTAAGAGATGTCAACATTTAACATTTTGGGCTGGATTTCTGTACATGAAATCATGTTTGTGGCCATGAATGGTCTCTATGTTATTTGTCCTTCAAGTTAGAGTACCGTATGGTTGTCAACATCATAGGGCAAGCATGTACCTACTGTATATGGCATTAATGAACATTTTTGGACAGTGAATCAATATAGCCTTGATGCTAAGTTAATGTATGTTTTTTTTGTATGTGGACAGTAAATTTATATAATTTATGTTTTTGTTTTTATTCATTTCTTTATAGAAGAATACAATCAAAGAAAAACACGGACAATCACTCAGGGGAAACAAAGCCTGACTTTGCATTGGACAATCACTCAGGGGAAACAAAACCTGACTTTGCATTGGACTACATACCAAGGAGTGGAAACTCTAGGGGGTTCAGCTCCAGAGCAGAATGGGGACGTGACGGGTGGAGACAACAAGGGACAAATGCAGGACCTGTGGGAACAGTCCCTGCTGCAACCAACCACCCCACTCAGAGGTTCAATAACCCGTATCCCCACCCTACTCAGAGGTTCAATAACCCGTATCCCCACTCCCATCAAAATGACAATAACCGTGATCAAGATCCCCACTCCCACCAGAGGTACAATAACCATTATCCCCACTCCCATCAGAGGGTCAATAGCCATGATCCCCATCCAAACCACCTATCAGCCTTGCCCCCACTGTCCAGAGGCCCTGCTGTCCCACAAGTGATCTCCCCCAACCGTCACACGGCTGCCTATAGAGGGCATATGCGGGCTGGTGAAAGGCGTCCTGACTACTAACACATGAAAGATTCCCAGACAAAGTCAGATAACTTTTTGATGCATGTTTTTTGCAGCTGCATGAACTGTTAATAAGAGAATACCACCTGAAACCACCAGGTCACTGCTGTACTGTGTGTTGTGGTACAGTACATCCGCCCACGACAGTACTTCTCCACTCAAAAGCCTCTGCGTCTTGGCCCTACCCCTTGATGTGTATATGTGACCATTCAAAGCAAAATCAGTCGTTTTGCGCACGTTATTTTGAGAAAATCAACAATAACAAACTTCCGGGTTAAAATGTTGAATTTCACGTTTTCGCATAATTCGACTGTATACAGTCTACAGTTTCATATCGTGAACGCATGTCACGGAAAAACATAAGTTTTGACTGTTAAACACGGCGAAGATTCAACACATTTGCTGTCATTCCCGTTGTGCACGCGCCGCTTAAAAAAGGTGATTTCTCCTCTTCTGGCATATCGTGCCAGGAGAACCATGTCAACTTTAAATGCGGTTACCTTAGCGATAGTTTGCGCACCTCACCATTTGTGGTGATACAATTGTATCAACAAGACATTGGCTCAAGAAGTATACAAATACTTCTTGAGCCAATGTCTTGTTGATACAATTGTATCACCACAAATGGTGAGGTGCGCATAACCAATACAAAATACCGGCGTGCGCTCACTTGGTAACGCTTGGTAACAAACTGCTGTGTGTGTGTGTGTTTGTGTGTGTGTGTGTGTGTGTGTGTGTGTGTGTGTGTGACAGAGAGAGAGAGAGAGAGAGAATGCGACGATGATGATGATGATGATGACCTGTCCGATCTCCGCTGAATTGCTGTGGTTGTGTGGCATTGTAGTGCGTCATACCCAGTTTGAAGTGTTTTTATATTGCTGATATCAGCTTTCAGAGTGCCTCCTACATTGTTGTGACTTTGACAAATAAAACTGTATTTGTGTATGGAACCATGTCTCTGTTTGCTCAGCACCCAAACCTGACTGCCTAATGTGATAGAAGTACGTATAAGTGGTCATTTACAGTTCCCCGGGTTAGGCCCTGGGGTGGCGTAAAGAGCTCTTTTCCAAAACGCTATACATCCATTTTTGAAAATATTAAAAAATCATGTTATTTAATTGTGTATTTCACTTAATTTCAATAAAAATGCAGATGTTTTGTTTTGATTTAGTAAAGATAAATCAACTAAACATAATCCAATACAGTTTCACTGAAATTACTTGAAACACAAAATTAAAAAAAAAAAATTGTGAAAATGTATTCAAATGGTGGATATAGCGTTTTGGAAAATAACTCTTACTCTTTTACTGCCGCTGCTACATAAAGATGTCGATCATTCTACTACACATACAGTAGGTGTCGCTGCTGATCAGAACATAACTCACTGTATGATGTTTTGATCAGAACATAACACACTGTATGATGTTTAAGCAATATGACTTGGAATTGGTGTTGTGAAGGGATATCGCAACAGCTGTAATTTGGTCGTAGGAAAGAGGCCAAAGGACAAGTGCCGATGGTAATTACATCCATGGAGATTTCCTGACCTATACCAACACCTTGACCACAAGTTTCATGTTGTTTTATACAGCAGTTCTATTACCAACTTTAGTTAAAAGATACAAAAACTTTCTACATTCTCGGTTTGAATGAATGGAATGCATAATTCAACGCAATATGCAAGGTGATGATCACTGGCTAGAAAACGCAGAAGGGGGGATGTGCTGAGATATCATGTACTGTAATGGCTCATACTGTAGAATGCCTCCTGTCCAGTTTATCATTCCCCACACGCCACACCCATATTTTCTCCATCTGTCAGAGATCAACCTGGTCCTTCAGTTGTAAATCTCTTCAGCCAAGTGGGATCAATCTGAACAATCATATTCATTCTACTCTATGTTATCACTACAATTGCCCAATAGCTCTTTAAATAGGAATTTTCTGCTCTTGTCACTTTGAATGACTGGAATGTTGACATTGTTGGTCAATGCAAAGCTGAAGTGCATCACGTGAGGAGTGTTCACTAACGCTGACGTGTCCACGTTTAGCTGTGCAAGCCTCCCAGGACATCCCCTCTCACTCATGGAATACCTCCTGTCCAAATCAGAAATTAAGACATTGTTCAACCAGATGATGTTACTGTTTCTGCATCTGTTTCTTGCACCTGCATCTCTTAATTAAACTCATTAAAACTCTATTACTGTATATTCATTGTGAGGTTTCCCCCACTGTTGTGTCTGATGATGAAGAAACAAAGCCTACATGTTATCTGTGCCTTTTGCTTTGATTAATCATTCATTTTGCTAAATGTGTATGACTTTGAACCCTTATTATATTGTGAAGAGACTATAAAGAAATTAAATGCTCTATGGCCTTTGCTCCCAAAGGTATGATGTAGGCTACTGTTCCTTCTTCCTCAGTGAAACAGCACTCGGGAGTGAACAGTGTTTAAAAAGTTGGAAAATATGTCTTCTACGGATTTGATGTTATAACAATACTGTACTTCTTTTTAGCCAAAATGTCTTGTCAGACATCACGTGTTGTTTATCTCAAGTGCTGTGAGCGGTAACTCAGCTACAACATGGAGACGTCTCTGTGTGTTTGGATTGTGATCCTTGTGGCCTGTTCGTTTACAGACTTCATCCACAGTCTTCCAGTGGGTGAGTACAGAAAGCTGGAGATACGATAGAGATGTATTTTTCTAGTTTTTCTGTGTTTTAATTTTGAATTCACTGTTTTTATTATCAAACAAAGCAATACAGTGTTAAATATGTAATAAATCTGTGAGTCTTCATTAAGCAACAACAGTCTAGAGTGTTTGTCTGTGTTTTAATCTTGAACTAATCAGAGGACCAACATATGTGAATATAGACAAACACCATGATCACTGTTTTCTGTTCATTTTTTTTTATTTTTTTTTTAGTTATTGCATTGTCAAATTATACAAATTTAATGGCAAGTGGCAACAGCCTTTTTCGTTGTAGACAAAATCAACTCAAGCACATTAATGACTAGGCACAATAGACTATGTGCATGAAAGGGTGTTGCATTGAATCAGCATGTTATGATAAATAAGGAAGGACTAATGCGTTTAAATTGTTATAAAAGGCAAACAGGATATTGGTGAACCGGTCTGGGTTGTGTTTCCCAAAACCACAGTTGCATCACCTGTTAGCAACTAAGTTGGTTGGCAATGAGAAATTGCATTGCAACCAACAAAGTTGCTAACTTAGTTACTGTTTTGGGAATCGCATCCCTGGGTAAAGAGGCTTGTCAATAGAGCAACTCCAGACTAAGTTTTTCCAAAGTCAATGTTTGTGGACGGGATAAATTCAGGCTCATTTCCAGATTACACACATTTCTTGTAAAACTCTCCAAATTCTGAGTGAACAGTTCACACAACCTTCATATAAGTGATATGCTACAATAGAATTGCTAAATGCTAGTTCTTTACCTCCGTCAGGGATAAAATAGTGTGTGAGAAACAGAAAGAAACAGGAAGTGTGTCCTGTTTAGCTAAATTGCAAATTAATTACAACAAATTGTGCTAAAATATATCACTGTTAGTGTTTTAAGCCATCAGGAAATGGATGGATGGACCTATATGTTGAAACTTATGCATGGAAGTAACATATGCAAGTAACATTTTTGATTCACAGAAAACATTATAGACTGCACAATAGGTTCCACTCTGGATCTTGGGATGGTAGATGAAGGATACACAGGTCAGTTCCAATCATTTGAAAACAAAATGTGGCATTTGTGATTATGCTTATTATTGTTTAATGTGTATGTGTGTGTGTGTGTGTGTGTGTGTGTGTGTGTGTGTGAGAGAGAGAGAGAGAGAGAATGTGTGTGTGTGTGTGTGTGTGTGTGTGTGTGTGTGTGTGTGTGTGAGAGAGAGAGAGAGAGATAGTCAGAGAGTGAGTGAGATAATGTTGTCAGTATTGTAAATGTCTCGCTATTTGTTTATTATAGCTAACATTTGAGACAAAGCAAATACAAGTATGGTCATGAAAAATGATAATATCTCAGGCTTCTAAGACCATGTAGTGTATATGGATCTTTGTTTCACATCACACTGTTGGACCAATTGATACTTTGAGTATGAAAAACCTGCCCACAATCCCCAGCCTTTGCTCTCAGTCCGATCCTAACCTCATTACCCAAAATCCTAAAGTTTATTATTCGTAAAATGGTAAGAAGGCAGAAAAAGGGGCCAATGTGATCCAATATTGCATACCCATGCAGTATAGGGTCAGTACTAAAACAGAAGATTAATTGTTCAATTAATGGTTTGTGTAGAAATATAATGTGAAAAGGATCATATTCAGTGTCAGCACACACAATTAGCTAATAAGGGTGTCAAACAAGTGTCAAACAAGAATATATGTTCAAACATATGCTGACAAATCAGGACTATGGATGCTTACAAACAATCCTTTATTTGATTAATTTATGAATTATTTTCCTATGTTCTGCATTGCAGGGAACATAGAGAGTGTTCTTGATATTCCAGATGGGACCGGACTAGAATTGCAATATCCACTGTGTCCACAGTGTGAAGCCTTTCTGGAGTTATTCTACGTCACCTCCATAACAAATGCTACAGTGAAAACAAAGACTCCACTGGATGCAGAATCATTAACAGAAGTAAGGCAACACATTCAATGATTCAAGTTTACATATTAATCAGATTGGGATATATAGGTAGCCTGTTTTCCAAAAAGTCTAGCTGCTACCTATTGCATTGTCTTAGATTTGAGTATGACAATGTCAGGCTAATATATAGGATGAAAAAGATGTAATCAATTATTTTTTAAAGGCCTTGTACTGAAAATTCACCTCATAATTTCACTCATCAGTCATTCACTTGAGTGAAGCTAAACACCCAGCATACTAAACTGTCTCACTTGGTATTAATCCTGAATTTAACCAGTCAAATAATCCTCAATCTCACCTTAATTTACATCTTAATTGTCAACAAATTTGTGATGACATTCATTCATTTGTCTGTCTTTACCATGTTAGACAGGTGGTGTGTTGTCCTACTCCATCACCTGTACTCCCACTATGGTAAGCTCTAGAACAAAATGGACGTATGACTAATGAAGAATGTTTACAACACATCTTTTGACCAGTTAGTATTTGTTGTTAAGGTGACAAATGGGCGAACAGTGGTGGTCAGAGATCTGAATGACAATGCTCCAGTCTTTGAACAAGCGGAGTACATTGCAAATATAACAGGGGTAAGAAAGGAAATAACACTACGATATTTTTCATGTACCGTATTCCATAAATGGAGTTCATGTGTTCATGTGCTGTCTTCTTTCCTTTTGAGATTCTATCTGAGCGTGAGTTTGTGGTTCAAGTGAAAGCAGTGGATGCAGACGTCAGTCCAATCAACAACCGCATAACATACAGCCTTGTGGTGAGTCTAATTTTCAAACGTTATTTGATTTTTACTTGATAGCTGATCTGAATCCCTAATTTTAAAGTAACATTATAGAGGATTCATAATAATAATAAAATAATAATAATAATAATGACAATAATAATAATAATAATAATAATAATAATAATATCTTAAAACCAATGTGTTTTTCCTGTGGGGGGCATTTAAAGAACGATCAAATTAAGGTATGATTGATCTGTTATTACTGTAGTATCTAGGTCACATGACTTGGGTCAGGTTGTTTGTCATTTTTTAGTTAGTTTGGCAGCCAGCAGTACGTATATATAAGTTATAGTTATTTTCATTAAATTGATCACATTAACTCTCTATAACTATAAAGCTGAACTGCGTTTGTGGAGTTAGTTTAGTAACTTTGAAATGTATGGCTCCTCCCAATATATTTTGCCAGATTAGCGGTATCAAAGTTGGTAAATATATATTCTGTGTAGTATTTACCTTCAAACAGGAATATATGGTAATACAAATGGATGGAACAAATGCCTAAAAAGATAAGAAAAGTGCATAAAGTGAGGGACACTTCGCTATATTTACTAGAGTGAGCAGACCAATCAGCTTTACCAATGTGCAATTGATAAGATGTCATCTTCATACAATATTGTAGATTTATTTATTTATTTATAATAATCACAAATGAGAGATTAGACAAAAACATAGAGATATAAATAATCAAGGAAAGTCCTATCGATCAAATCAGAAATGAAAAAGTTCACCATTCTGATGATTTCCATACCTTAATAGTACAACGTACAGTATCCTAGGAGATACAACTCATAAAATACAAAATATCAAACATATTTCAATAATGAATGTAACACTATATTTTACTACTATGTATTCATGTTTGCCTGTTTTCAGGTTGAAATAATAGATATTATAAAACATAATAAATAATATCATTACGTACAATATACAGTATTTGAAGTGTCCTGTTGCTGTAATGTGCATTCTCCATTTGACTGCATGCATCCATCAACCCTCCATCTAATACTGTATATTTCTCATCTCAGGCCACAGAGCACAGCTCCATGTTTGCTGTGGACCCCTCTAGTGGCCAGATGGTGTCAGGTGCTGATCAGATCGAGAGCGTGACTTTGCAGGTGATGGCATCAGACCCACAAGGACTCAACAACACAACGACAGTTAAGGTACAGTAAGTGGAACTGGCAAAAATGGACAGAGGAACAAAATGACAAAGATCAAAAAGTTAATACTATGGTAGAAACTAGTGTATAACAAGATAATAAAAATGTGGTCTTTGTCAGAAGTCACTCTCCTATTGTTATAAATCTGACTAGCTGTATGTTATTAATCCACAGGTGGTGATACTGGAAAGCAGAGATGTTGTGGTGATTTCCCTGAACCAGGAGATTGGCACTGTGCAGAACAAAACCCTTGAGATGAAGGAGTAAGTGACAGCTCTTACTGGATGTACACTGTAATGGTTTTGGGGTTTGTTCCGATTTGAACTGTCTTCACACTCATGACTCAGAGATAGAGCGTTGGCCCACAGCGCCCGCTCATGTTACTGAGCCTTGTGTGTACAGCTGTGTGTGTGTATGTATGGAATAAAATCTCTCTCTCCACCCCCCCCCCCCCCCCCCCCCCCCCCCCTCTCTCTCTCAGAGCTCTAGAGAGGGCCCTCGGCTGGTCTGTGAAGATCATCAGTGTGAGCAGCAGTATGGGAGAGTTGGCCCTGAGTCGAACCATAGCGATCCACACACTCCAAGGAAAGGACACTCCAAGGACATACGTCAGTTTTCTATCAACGGAAACCAATGGGACCAATGTCATACCAAATGAGACCGTCCAAAAGTAAGATTCTGCTTTGCATTTTACTTCAAGATGAACACCACAAAAGTGACGTGACAGAGCTAGTTGGGGTTTAATGCCTTGCTCAGGGGCACAATGGTGGCAGCCGGGAATTGAACCCACAACTTTCCCCCATGCTAGCCCAGTTCCCTTGCTACTATGCTACCATCACCCCACTGTGTACCATGCAGTAGTCAGTAAGTCTGTAATAATTGTGATATGGAGGTTACTCCTCAGATTCTGTATGCTGTTCCATTCTCTGGTCACACTACACACTAGCCACTTTGCAACAAACCCACTATGCACTAGTCTGTAAGTAGTAATTGTGCTATGGAGGTTACTACTCTGAGACATTCTCTAGTCACACTTTAATGTCTGTGCCGGTGTGCCTCTACCTATTCCCTCACAGCAAGCTACTGAATGATGAGGAGAAAGTTCTGGAAGAGTTGCGGGAGGTCTTTGGTCCAGATGTACAGTTTCGTGTTGAGATTGTCGGTTCAGACACAAACAACTCAATCATCTTTGGAGCAATAATAGGTGTAGCACTGCTTTGCATTGTGGGAGGTGTTGCTGCTTTTTTTGGGTACAAGTAAGTATACAGTACATTACAGATATCTAGCTGTTATTTTATTAATATCTGCAACATAATAATAGGAAATATTTGTGATTGCTGCCATGCTAAAAATGACTGTGTCAAATGGCTCGATGATGTTTTGGGCCCCCAACGCCGTCTTCCAGACAGCGCTGTCACCATCGAGTTCAAGGCACTTAAACCTAAACCTTATCCTAACCTTAACCCATGCCTAACCCTAGCGCCTTCCAGACAGCGCTGCCTTGAATACAACGTTGGCGACCCAAAACACCAAGAAACGTCGAAATGGCTACATGCATTTCAATTTCAATTAAATGCGTGTTTTTATGCCTTGTAGTCTGAGAGGTGTAGACATTGTGGGCTGGTTTCCTGTAATAAGTCCTAGTACTAAACAATACTAAACAGTTCTCCAATTGATTTTTTTCTTCAAGTATTCAAGTTCACATCAAGTTTTCTTACTGAACACCAACCATTTACTTATACTTCATTTCTTCCCTCCTGCATAAATGTACAGTCTTAAAGTAGGCTCACTCATTTGTGGTGTGTGACACTGAATGACCTCTAGGTTTCTTGGCCTTTGGTTAGTGTAAATTATGAGTAATATAAGTAAAATTGTAATTATTAGTGTAAGGTGTTCATGAACATGGATTTGGACAGTAAATCAATACAATGTTAATGTAAAAGCATTTTTTCCTCATAGAAGAACACAATCAAAGAAACACATCAACACCGGAGTACCAATGAGCAACATCATAGACAACACGAGGGACAACGACTCTACTGGAAGCACAGGTGATTTGGCAAACGACAATAACTCGGGGAATCTGAAACCAGACTTTAGAACGGACAATAACTCGGGGAATCTGAAACCAGACTTTGGGAAGGACAATAACTCGGGGAATCTGAAACCAGACTTTGCAGACAATGCCTCCGGGAATCTAAAACCAGACTTTGCAGACAATGACTCGGGGAATCTAGAACTTCACTTTGTAGACAATGACTTTGCTGCTAATGCTAATGTGCAAAGGAAACGTCGTCCCATACAAAGACCATGTATATTTACTGTTGACTTTGATGTGTGAAATAAATGACCAAGAAAATAAAGATTGTATCAGTTTTATTTATTAAATAAAATAAAGCATTTACTGTAGATGTTTAAAATCCAAAATATAGTGTGGATATGATTCCCTCAGGTGTAGAAGAGACAAATAATAACACAAATATTTTTTCACTTCTGCCTGCTAAAAGGACAAATGTAAGGTTACCAACATTTCAATTAATGTTACTGAAGATGTGTATACATCAGTGAATATATTTGGAAAAGTATTGCTTTGAATTCACAACTACAGTATCTTTAAAGGTAAACTATGCAACGTGTTTCAGTTAATCAATTCGTTCCATACTGTTATATATGATTAAATGAGTCATTACTGGTCGAACAATGTTTTTTTGCCCGCCCTAGTGGTCTGTAGCGGTAGAACCACGCTTGCAATTTCAGGAGCCCTCGGGTATGCACCCATGGTCTACTCTTGGAAGTGTCATGTAAAGTCTCATGAAGAGGCACGGCAGACTGACCGATTGAGCAGTTTTGTAAAATATACACGCTAAAGCTGTAGGGGAAGCTCTGCAGAGAGATATGCAAGCATAAAACGAGCGAAAACTCAAAGCGAAAGCGGCGATGAAATCGCCAATCCTGCATAGTTTTCTTTTAGGACATTGTTCATTATCAAGCTAATTCCACATACATGTACTTATTTATTTATTTTGAACTGTTCCCACAAAGTTGGGAGGAGAAATTGTCCAAAATCTCTTGGTTAATGCTGAAGCATTCAGAGTTCCTTTCACTGGAACTAAGGGGCCAAGCCCAGTTCGGGGATGACCACTTCCTGTTCCAACATGACTGTGCACCAGTGCACAAAGCAAGGTCCATAAAGACATGGATGACAAAGTTTTTTGTGGATGAAATTGACTGGCCTGTACAGAGAGTCCTGACCTCAACCCAACAGAACACCTTTGAGATTAATTAAAGGGAAAATTGAGAGCCAGTCTCCTTGTCCAACATCAGTGTGTTGCCTCACAAATGTGCTTCTGAAAGAATGGTCGAAAATTCCCATTAACACACTCCTAAACCTTAATTGTGGAAAGCCTTCCCAGAAGAGTTGAAGCTGTTATAGCTGCAAAGAGTGGACCGACGTCATATTAAACCCTATATGGATTAAGAATGGAAAAAGGAGGCATTGTAATCACAGGTATCTTTGGTTGACAGGTTCTCGACTGCACAACATTTGAAAATTTTGTGTAGGATCATTATGACAACCTCTGAATGTATGCCACGTTTCGTGTCATTTTATTCATGGGGGGGGCATTCCATAAATTAATACTGTATGAGTGCATTTAGTGACTGTACAGCATGCACAAACACATGCACACACATGCAGACACACACACACACACACACACACAAACACAGAGACACACACAGACACACACAGACACACACACACACACACACACGCACAAACGAAAACTCACAGACAGAGAAGCACACATACACAAAAGCAAGCGCGCACATGCACATACTCATTTACATACTGTATAAAGGTTGCATCAGGGGATGCAGAAGGAGATGGAAACAAATTGACAACTGTGATTCATTTTTGTGGAGAGAATGTGCAGAACTCTGCGGCGGTCATATTTTGTAACGCTTTGCGGTAGATCTAGTTAATGATTGCTGATTGCTCAGACTTGCAGACATTGTCCATTGGAATTTTGAAACACACACACACAGAGAGAGAGAGAGAGAGAGAGAGAGAGAGAGAGAGAGAGAGAGAGAGAGAGAGAGATTGTGTTGTCAACAAATACTATATGTGTATTTCCCCTTTCCCTCTAGTTTTATGAGGTTTGATACTTGAGACATGTGATGCACCGGGTAATATGATATGACGATAGCCTTACAATACTGAGAGCATGATATTCAGAGGTTCCCATGAGACTATACCTCTAAAAGAGTCAGCCGCATGAAACAAACACAAAAAAAGTGTTTTGCGGATTGAATTTATGTAGAATGCAACATTTAAGAAGTGTAAATGTAAGTCTGACACAAACTAAGCTACAGGATTTTGCTTCCAATGGTCCTGCATATGTGTATAAAATGATTTTAGATTTTTCAGCAGAATTAGGCTAATTTTTTCTAGCATAAATATTATTATTATTAATTTCTAGCATAGATATATAAAGCTTTATATATAATGGGCCATGGTACAGTACATTCACAACGTTCCTTGATTATTACGTCAGAATGAGAGTATAGTTCCATGTCAAATCAGCCTAGAAATCACCGGGTTTCATTTTCCGTGGAGAACTGGAGAAGAGATACAATTTAAATAGGAAACTTTCTGGACATCTTAGTCACTTCAAAGCATGATGCTAGTAGGTGAGATGCTAATGGTCTAATCTGATTCAATGATCTATGCTAGGCTGGAGCTACAAGTTGTATCGCCAGACTCACAGAATGGCTGGATGAACGGGAGAAAGGTAAAATATCAATTGTTTTGATGGAGGGCAGGTGGCAAATGAGCCTAATTGCCCAAATTGTGGAATATTACTTTAAATCCAACCATGATACAATGTTGATTCAATTACATTTGAACCTCTTTCAGTGGTTGATCCACAATCAATTGTCAATGTTCTTCATAGATAAGTGGCCCCTACCCGCTTGCCACCGCTTAAATGGTATGACAATATATAGAGACAACCATAACACAATGTTGATTCAATGACACTTTTTAAACTTTTAATGTTTTTCAGTGATTGAGCCACCATACATTTTCAACCATAACCATAAATCAACAATTTTGACCAAAACTCAGCATTGATATAACATCTTTCGCTATCTGGAAGGTGCCCTTTCTTTTCATCCCTGCCCTTCAAGAAGTGAGTGCACGCTATTAGGTACTGTATGTTAGTGGTTGTTGTAGTTGCCCCACTCCTTGATTCTACTCCTGCACATTCTGGCATGTAACAGGGGAATTAATGCGTGTGTGTGTGCGCGAATGCATGAGTCTCTGTCTCGCTTGCGCTTGTGGAGCAACGCAAATGCAAACGGTGAGAACGGTAAAGTTCAGTTTCTCACATGGTGTATCTTAGGTCAAGCATTGTGCTTTGCCATTCAGAACATAAGTAAAGTATCCTCTCTTATTGTATCCTGACACAGAGGGGGTATTGCTATTGGTAGCAATGACTTTGCTGTCTGATCATTAGATCGTGCAGTTGATATAAGTGTTACTTCCAGAGATCTGATCAGAATGTCCTGCATCTAGGCTATATGTTGAAACCATCAACAAGAGTATCAAACCGTGACATCCATTTGAACAGATTCCGGTTTTTCAGCTTGTGTGCGGATGTCAACTCCAGGAACTACAGTAGGTTATTTAATTTGACTGATTTAACATATACAGTCATGGCTGAAAGTGTTGGCACCCCTTAGGATTGGTTTAAACAATTATATTCTACATTGGGATTCAGTGATATTTGCATCACTGCTACGCTAAACCGAACAAGTTTGCTCAGTGAAATTTACATCCGGCTGCTTAATTAACATTACATCAAGAGTCAAAACGCAGTTTGTCATCAATGACAGTGCCCAGGTATTTGTACTCCTATACAGCCTCCACCGGTTCCCCATGAATTGTAGTGGCGGTCCTGCATCCTCCATGCCTGTTGAAGTTAATGAACATCTCCTTGGTCTTTGTGACATTTAGCTCCAAAAAGGATATATTATATTAGCAAGCATGCCATAGTTTAGCATTGGTAACTGCATCTGAATAATGTGAATAATTCATAGCCCATGCATAGGCTACCTTTTGTTTATGTAGTGACCCTGAGTCCTGACCAGGTAAGGATATGTTAGGCACAGTGGGGAAAGGGAGCTTCCTTTGTTTTGACAGATGGCCCATTGACAGTTACCAGTGACAGTGGAGGGGACATCAAGGCTTAAAACTGAAAAATAAAGTGTATTTCATAGCAAAACATATCCTTTACTCCCATCCTATTCCTTCCAACATATTTGCAGGAAGAAATAGCAGCTGTCTCAAATTACTTCTAAATGCAGTGTTAGGCTGTAGCAAACCACTCATTAGTCAATGTACTGTACAATTCACAAGAATACAAATGTATTGTTAAAAAAAATAGTGAATGAGGAAGAGAGAAGAGAGATATGAAGAGAGAGAGAGAGAGAGAGAGAGAGAGAGAATGTGAACAAATGTGACCCTGTATGGCCTCTATCGTTAATATTGGCCCACAAACAAAGGATATATGGGGGAGAAACAGAGAACAGATATGGGAGTTCACCTTTGCGGTCACTCAATTGAAGAAACACCTAGGGGAAATGAGAAGTGAGAAAGAAACGCACAATCATATCCATTCATTTCATTAGTCAAGTCAGTCAACTATCAAGGACAACTAACACTACTGTAACAGGATGGACTAATGTGGACATGAGGTGTAATAATGGGACCAGTGCTGTGGGGGAGCCAGTGCATTCAGACAGGAAGTGCCTAGGCCATTAGGGGAGAAGAAGAGCGCCATATATAATGGTGCCAACGATGGCCCCGCCCCCTCTTGGGTCTCCTTTGTGTTCTGTGGGTAAGGTGGATGGCGTGCAGTTGATTGTGTTTGTTTGTTATGGTATTATGTGTTGTGCTGTTAATGTGAGTTTCTACTTAGTGGCTGACATCTAGTGAATAGAGTAGGTGTGTAACAACAGAATCTGACTGAAGGTGGATGTTTGGTGTTTGCTCCAAGTAACTTAAAGTCAAGGTGTTAGCCAACTGTATTAGTGTGTGTTTGAGTTGCCATTGTTTATTTGACTCTTGATTTTGTGTGTCTGTGGAATATATTTTAAGTCCCAGTCAGGGCGGCCGACCTGTGCTGAGACTCTGCTCGCCATCTACCTTTCCCCAAGTGGCTCAGCCCGCGGTCCAGTATACTTCTGCCAATTGGGACTGTGGTAACATTGAGTTTTATCTAATTAATTGAAAAGTAAAGACTTGCTGCTATAATTAAATAAACTAACATTTTATCCTATTTATTAAGTATAAACTGATGAACTGATGGTTCAAGGACCACTGGCTGTAGCAGGGGACTGGCTGCTTACTTCTAGGCTTGTGTTTGGTTGCTGTGAGTGGTGTGGTTAGTGATCTTGATCACCTAAGTTGTTGATTGCTGTGCTTGTAGTGTATACACTGTGTGTCCCAGTTGATTGGGCCTCCTACCCCTGAGAGTGAGCAGCTATCCCCAACTCCCATTGATTCTGGTTATCACTTCAATAAATTTGTACTTGATTAATCTTCCCCTCTGACTCTTCTTTGGTGTCTGGCAACTGTCTGGTCTGTAAGAACCTGGTGTTACATTTGGCGTAGTCGGCAGGATCAGCACACGTTGTTAGCCCATTGAAGATGTCCCAAAATGAGGATGAGGGAGTAAGGAGACCAAGAGCTTTTTCAATGCCATCTTTCTATCCATTTATGATGCCGTGTCCAAAGTTTTCTGGGCATAGGGGGGCAAATGAAGTAACTTTTAAACAATGGAAAAATGAGTTAATGATGTGGTTCAGAATGTATGCAATTCCAGCAGATTGTCAGTTAGACTGGGTTGTAAATGCTTTAGAGGGGGAAGCAAAGCGAGAAATTGCAATTTTGTCTGACGATCAGAAAAATACTGTTGAGAAGATATTTCAAAAGTTAAAAGAGATATATGCTAGTACTGCCCCTGCCTCTGTTGCTCGCTCTCTGTTCTTCAATTGTAGGCAACAAGCTGAAGAAAGTGTGAGGGCTTTTGCACTTCGTCTACAGGAATGCTGGCAGAAGATGATGATTCAGGATGCCCAAAACATCCTGAACCCAGATGTGCTGATGCGAGACCAGTTTCTCGGGGGGTTGCATGATGATAATCTGAAGAGAGACCTGAGAATGAAGGTAACTTTGGACAATACTCTCAAATTTGCAGATGTGAAAAGGGAGGCTATACTGCGTGCTGGGTTGGAGGAAGATGGCCACGCTGGTTGTAGAATGGCGAAAGTGGGTCCCTCCAAACTTCCCTGGGAAGATGATCTACAGAGGCTCAAAGTTGAACTGAAAACTGAGCTCACAAAAGCGGTTGAATCCCAGGTGAGCAGTCTCTCTCAGTCTCTTCTGCAGGGCATAAAAGATGAGATCCGGAAAGTGAGGTTTGAGTCACAGTCTACCATTCCAGTCCCACAAAGATCCCGAAGTTATTCACCAAGCCCTAGGCACCAGAGGATGGCACCTCATGCAAGACCCCGTGAATATGATGAGCAAGGACGCCCCATCTGTTACAACTGTAGACTCCCTGGTCACATTGCTCGACAGTGCCCCCAACACAATTCCCAGGCCCCTTTAAACTAGCTTGCCCTGCTGTTGTGGATCAAACAGCGGGCCAACTAGAACATGATCCACACCCCATGCTGCCCCCACTAGTATATGATTCAAACCCTACACTACCCCAACTAACACACAAGCCACCCTCAACACAGCCCCAGCCAGTACATGTGTCACACACCACACTGCCCCAGTCAACACCTGATTCACACTCCACACAGCAGTCTGTTGGTCTGGTGGGAGATTGCCCTATGATTAAGGTATCCATGGATGGAGTAGAGGTCTCCTGTTTGCTTGACACTGGCTCCCAGGTGTCCATGATACGTCAAGATTGGTTTGAAAACCATTTTGGGAAGCAAGGCCAACGGTTGAAGGATTCCACCTCCTGGCTGAAGTTGAGAGCTGCAAATGGCAAGGAGATTCCATACTTGGGGTATGTAGCATTGCAAATGGACTTAGCTGGGGTAACTCTCTCGAATGTGGGGGTGATTGTAGTCAAAGACAGCTGTTTAAATGTACCAGGGCTTGTGGGGATGAATATAATCAAGCAAGTATGGCAAGTCTTGTTTCAGCAGACGGCTCCATGTGAAGTGAAGAGGCAACCAACAATGAATGATGCAGGTGAGGCCTTGTGGCAACAGGCTATGCATATTTGTCAAAAAGAGCATGGTTTTGTTTCTCCTGAGGGCTTTGTAGGTTATACACGCCTGGCCAGCCGGCGCCCTGTGACAGTGCCTGGCAATCGGGAGCTGTTGTTGAATTGTCGAGCCAGGAGTGGCCCTGGTGGCCGAAGTTATGAAGCCCTCGTGGAGCCCCTACCCACAAAAGATGGACTCCTGGTGGCCCGCGCCCTCGTGATGGTCAAGAGCGGACGGATGCAGGTGCGTGTACGTAACATCAGTAACTCTCCACTGGTGGTTTACCCATATCAAAAGCTGGGAGAATTACTGGTGTTAGACTCCTGTGAAGTGTTGGAGGACGGCCCCGAGCTGCAGTTGGTTCAGGGAGATGTGTTAGAGGCCCAAATTGAGATCAGTACCGTAGAGACTGAGACAGCAGACCGGTCTACGGAAGTCCACCCTCCACCTGGGTTTGACCTAGGAGGGGTTGAGTTGTCAGGTGAACAGAAGACTAAATTGGCGGCATTATTAGAAAAGCATCGGTCAGTCTTTTCCCAGCACGATGAAGACTATGGCTGTACCGACACCATCTTGCATCAAATTCCAACAGGTGATTCTGCCCCTATTAGGCAGCGGTATCGACAAATTCCCCCAAATTTGTATGGTGAAGTCAGGGCCATGTTAAAGCAGATGTTGGAGGCTGATGTAATCAGGCCAAGTTCCAGTCCATGGTCCTCACCTATAGTCCTAGTGCGAAAGAAGAATGGTTCCATTCGCTTCTGTGTGGACTATAGGCAATTAAATCAAGTGACCAGAAAAGATTCTTACCCTTTGCCTCGGGTTGAAGAAGCCTTAGCCAGCTTAAAGAAGGCCTGCTGGTATTCTACATTAGATCTAGCTGCTGGCTATTGGCAAGTCAATGTCCATGACAAGGATGTGGAAAAGACGGCATTCACCACACCGATGGGGTTATTCGAGTTCCAACGTATGCCTTTTGGGTTGTGTAACGGGCCTGCCACTTTCCAGCGTCTAATGGAGAATTGCTTAGGGGAACACAATTACCAGTCACTACTTATATATTTAGATGATGTCATAGTCTTTGCACCTGACTTTGAAACCCATCTGGAGCGGCTTGATGTTGTGTTTTCTCGTCTCTCTGCTCAGGGTCTTAAGCTGAAGCCTGACAAATGTAAGCTCCTCAGAAGCAGCGTGCACTACCTGGGACACATAGTGTCCAGTACAGGAATAGCTCCGGACCCAGATAAAGTGGCAGCAGTTCAAGACTGGAAAGTGCCAAAATCTCCGACAGAGCTCCGAGCCTTTCTAGGTTTGGCGGGATATTATCGCAGGTTTGTGGCAGGGTTTTCCCGCATAGCTCTCCCTTTGAATAAGCTTCTAGGAGGACATCCAGTAAAAAAGGCCAAACCCAGAGCTCCTTGCCCGCCATGGAATTGGACCAGAGAGTGCGAGTCTGCCTTTGCATCCTTGAAACAGGGTCTGATCCAGGCCCCAATCTTGGCTTTCGCCGATTTCACTCTACCCTTCCTGCTGTATACTGATGCAAGCCTTAAAGGGCTGGGTGCTGTACTATCTCAACTTCAGGATGGCCAAGAGAAAGTAATCGCCTATGCCAGCAGAGGCCTCCAAGGTGCAGAGCGCAACGATACCAACTACAGTTCCTTTAAATTGGAACTACTAGCGCTTAAATGGGCCATTACTGAAAAGTTTCACGAATATCTGCTTGGTTCAAACTTCACAGTGTATACAGACAATAACCCTCTTGCACATCTTTCAACAGCTAGGTTGGGAGCAGTGGAGCAGCGGTGGGTGGCCCGCCTGGCCAGCTATACGTTTCAGGTCAAACACCGCTCAGGAAAGTCTAATGTGAATGCTGATGTTCTCTCCCGTTACCCAGTAGGTGCTGCAATGGGGCTGGAAGAAGAGGATGGAGTGGAGATCCCTGGTTTCCAAGATGTGACCGTAGAGGTGGTGCAGGCTTGTCTCTCATGGGCCTGTGAAGTGTCATCCGTGCCTGCACCAGATAAGCTCCAGTCAACCAGAGGATCGGGAATAGGACAGGGCTGGTCATCAGAGAGGTGGGCTGAACTACAACAGAAGGACCAGGTGATTGCACGGGTGCTGTTCTTCCGGAGGAGATGGACACCATTGAGGGCAGCAGAACGACAACAAGAGAGTCCTCAAGTCCTGAGACTCTTGAGGGAGATGTCACGACTGCATCTGCGTGAGGGAGTCCTGTATCGGCAGATCCAAGACCCCAACACAAGTGTGCTTCGCTTCCAGCTTGTGCTCCCTCAGTGTCTGCAACGAGAGGCCTTTACTAGCTGTCATGAAAGGATGGGACACTTTGCTGTAGAAAAGACATTGAAGACTCTGCAGATCAGTTATTATTGGCCCAACATGTTTTCTGATGTTCAGAAGTGGTGTTCAGAATGCCAGCAGTGCACCCTCAGAAAAAGGCCTCACATATCCACCGTTGGCCTCACACCCATTGCAACCTCTTACCCGCTTGAGTTGATTACAATGGATTTCCTGTCTTTAGAGGCATCTGTAGGGGGATGCCAGAACATCATGGTCCTAACAGATCACTTCACCAAGTTCGCATGGGCTGCGGCGACTCGAGATCAGACTGCTGCGACAACAGTGAGAGTGATGTGGCAGCATGTCATCCAGTATTTTGGCTGCCCGGCCCGTTTCCATGCTGACCAAGGCCCAAACTTTGAGGCAGCAGTGGTGAAGCAGCTGTGTGACCTATATGGCTGCAGAAAGAGCCATACCACGCCTTACCATCCTGAGGGTAATGGCCTCACAGAACGATTCAACCGCACTCTCCTTGGCATGCTGGGTACTCTACTGGAGGAGAAGAAGCACAGGTGGGCAGATTACCTACCTGAGATGCTCCATGCTTACAATAATACTGTCCATAGTTCTACAGGTTATACACCTTCATACCTCATGTTCGGACGGCATGCCCGTGCTCCAGTGGATGTCATGTTGGGAGGCCCATTGGAGGAACGGAACACTGTGCAAGAGTGGGTGCAGAAACATCATGAGCGTCTGTACTATGCCTACAAGAGAGCGGGTGAGTTGATGGTGGGGGCAGGGCAGCACCAAAAGAAGTACCATGATAAAGTTCTTCTAGGACCCTTGACAGTAGGGGAAAGGGTATTGGTGCGTAATGTTGGTCCTAAAGGACAGGGTAAACTAGCTAACTTCTGGCATAATATACCATATGTTGTGGTCAAGCAACCTAATCATGATATTCCTGTGTATGTGGTTAAACCTGAACAAGGGGGTGGGAAGGAAAGGGTGTTGCATAGGAAGTTGCTTCGGCCTTGTCCTCTTGTTTTGCAGACGCCTGTGCAGGACGGTGAGACTACAGCTGAGTCAGAGGAACCGGGACCATCAACCCCATGGATGTTCCCACCGACCCGGTGGTTGCCCCCTTGGCAAACTCCAGCACTACCTAGGACACAACCTGTGGAGGAGTTGGCGATCCCTGAGCCTGGGGAACAACGACGGTCCCACCGTACCTCTAAGGGCATCCCGCCAGTGCGATATGGTGATGTGTGAACTCAGCCCAAGGATGTGCTGAAGAAAAGTGTGGGGGGGTAACAGGATGGACTAATGTGGACATGAGGTGTAAGAATGGGACCAGTGCTGTGGGGGAGCCAGTGCATTCAGACAGGAAGTGCCTAGGCCATATGGTGATGCGCGAACTCAGCCCAAGGATGTGCTGAAGAAAAGTGTGGGGGGGTGTAACAGGATGGACTAATGTGGACATGAGGTGTAATAATGGGACCAGTGCTGTGGGGGAGCCAGTGCATTCAGACAGGAAGTGCCTAGGCCATTAGGGGAGAAGAAGAGCGCCATATATAATGGTGCCAACGATGGCCCCGCCCCCTCTTGGGTCTCCTTTGTGTTCTGTGGGTAAGGTGGATGGCGTGCAGTTGATTGTGTTTGTTTGTTATGGTATTATGTGTTGTGCTGTTAATGTGAGTTTCTACTTAGTGGCTGACATCTAGTGAATAGAGTAGGTGTGTAACAACAGAATCTGACTGAAGGTGGATGTTTGGTGTTTGCTCCAAGTAACTTAAAGTCAAGGTGTTAGCCAACTGTATTAGTGTGTGTTTGAGTTGCCATTGTTTATTTGACTCTTGATTTTGTGTGTCTGTGGAATATATTTTAAGTCCCAGTCAGGGCGGCCGACCTGTGCTGAGACTCTGCTCGCCATCTACCTTTCCCCAAGTGGCTCAGCCCGCGGTCCAGTATACTTCTGCCAATTGGGACTGTGGTAACATTGAGTTTTATCTAATTAATTGAAAAGTAAAGACTTGCTGCTATAATTAAATAAACTAACATTTTATCCTATTTATTAAGTATAAACTGATGAACTGATGGTTCAAGGACCACTGGCTGTAGCAGGGGACTGGCTGCTTACTTCTAGGCTTGTGTTTGGTTGCTGTGAGTGGTGTGGTTAGTGATCTTGATCACCTAAGTTGTTGATTGCTGTGCTTGTAGTGTATACACTGTGTGTCCCAGTTGATTGGGCCTCCTACCCCTGAGAGTGAGCAGCTATCCCCAACTCCCATTGATTCTGGTTATCACTTCAATAAATTTGTACTTGATTAATCTTCCCCTCTGACTCTTCTTTGGTGTCTGGCAACTGTCTGGTCTGTAAGAACCTGGTGTTACACTACCACACATACCTTTTTAAATGGCTCGCCATTCATGGTCGGAGAAGTCTTGAATCAATGTAAGGGCTATTGGATTAACTTGCAACCATGTTGCTTTTGTTCATTCCACTTTCGTCCCCCTCTCAGGATTAATAGAAAAGAAACGCCGAGGGAGAAGAGAGAAGAAACACAGACTACATATGAAACACAATCATCTCCATAAGTCAAATCAGTCCAAAGTAAAAGATAAACAAGTTAGAATACTGGTTACAGTGTAACTGTAACTGTCATTATTCAGCTCATATCCCTGTTGTTCGAGGTTACCAGAGGCCATGATAAGAAAAGGAAGAACATATTTTGGTACAACAAACACTGAATAGTGGTCCGAAAGCTAATGCTTGCCTAACCTAACAGAGTACCTTACTAAAACCAAAACTTCCAAAAAGGTCCCCTTTTGGGTTAGCATTAGCTGTTGGGCTGCTATTCGCGTAATGTTTACCAAATTTTCTCACTCCATTGTGTAGTGGTGGCTTGCACCTGGCTCACACAACAGGTCTCCGGAGTTACACTTCAAATTATCCAATTTCAGTAAGCCAAAAGCTATTATTATTGCACTATTTGTGTCAGGGGGTTGAATCCCGCCACCACTCGCTGTAAATAACGGTTGTGAAATCTACAGTTATTTACTGTAGATTTCAGAGTAGAACTACTGTATATGATTTTTACAGTATAATGTAAAGTTTTCAATAAAACCTTGTTCACATAACAAAATCACAGTACTGTAAATATTACAGTAGAAATCACAAATCACAAATGAGAGGGTATGGGCTAGGTAAATGCAAACTCCTCAGACTAACATACAATAAACATTTTGTCATTTTGAATGCAACGGTTCCATCAACCTCGCTAAAGAAAGGGGCGCTTAAAGTTGAACGACTGTATGTGATAGGCATAGGAATGCGTATATAGCGTAGCGGTCATAGTTCTTGTCAAAGTTTTTTTTTCTTTCTTTTTTCCCTGTCATCATTTTCGGGCCAGTGACGTCACTCAGCCCTCCAACGGCACAAACCTGCACAAACATAGCACAAACGAATAGCAGTGTTTTTAAACATTTTTGAATAACATGGGGGGCCAGCTTCACGCAGGTCCTGAACCGTGGCACAGAGGATGATGAAATGTTTTTGGTATGTTGGTCTCAAGAGCCCGCACCAACTTAGCTTTCCAGTATACTTCTCAGCCTATGTAGCACAAGGGCCTACATCAAACTTAACAGTAGTTAAGTTACTGTTAAGTTATACACTTAAAGAGGACATAGAATGGATGAATTGAGTATTGCACTGTGTTCTCTGATGTTGAAATACTATATATTCAACTTTGATTTAACCCTTTGCAGACTGCACCGAACATTCCATTTTTTCATACTCAATGGCCTCATGGCACAAAAGGCTGTATTGTGTGATTATGCTACATGGCAGAGATACAATATACCCACCACTGTAATCAGGATAAATAGAGCTTTCCAATGGTATACAATATAACTAATACATTTGAAGAGAACACACATATCTTTAAAAAAATGTCTTCAAAATTCAACCCCAAAAAACAAGAAAATATCAGTAAGTCAAGATTAATCTAATTTTTTTCCCCAATTTCTGTTGTAGGTAGAGAAAAACCTAGAGTGTATAGGAGATTCACAATTTCGTCCCATTCACTGAAAAAAAAAGAATCAATCTGTCATCTTCTGTTCAAATGTTATGATAAATTTATTGGACCTTTGCAGATGGCACAAAACATTCCGTTTTTTCATACTTGATGCCCCCGTGATACAAATAGGCTTAATTGTGTGGATATGCTACATGGCAGAGATATGATATACCCATCATTGTGATCAGAAGAACTAGCCCTTTAAAATGGTATAGGCCTACATCATGGTCAATAAGTTTCAGTGTGACACACATTGTTTTTAAACAATACCTTCAAAATTCAATCTTAAAAACACGAAAACATCAATATATCAAGATACATCTAATGTTTTACCTAATAACTATCGTAAATAGAGTGTATGAGATATATACAATGTTATGCTCTCTTCAGTGAAAGAAACAGAATCAATTTATCACCTTTGGTTCAAAAGTTATGATAAATTTACTCATAACTGCAAGTTGAAGTAACGAGTATCATTTTTAAAGAGTAGAATGCTTTCATTCCCCGATTTAAAATTCAACTCCAAAATACACAGATATATTGGCCATGTAGTAAAATAAGTGTATTTAACCATCTCAGTTGTATAGCTAAATGTGGCATGTTTTACCTTCCCTTAAGAGCCAATAACCTTTGTGAGTTAGGAAAGACTAAAGGTCAAGTAAAGACTAGCTGATGGAGAATGCTTCTCTCTGTGTATCATTCTGTTACGAAAACAAGAATAGAGAAAAGACACTGACACAAGTTTTCTAATGGAAAAAATATTTTTCATTTTATTTTAAAATTGATCAATTATATGAAATCTTTAGGAACCCAGGTATAACACTAAAACAAACAAGCAGTAACTACTAGAACTACAAGAGTAAGAAGACAACACTGTAACAAGCGTCTACGCTTTCTACCTGACATGGGCCTGTCAGGGAATGGCTAACCAAACCCAAAATAGATTGTCATAAGAATACTAATTAGTAGAAATGTAAATGTAAATGTATACATTATAATGAAACTATTACCATTACTATTCCTGTCATTATTATAACAAGTAATGCCCTTGTAACGATAAAAATTGTGCACATGCGCAGTTGCGCAAGCGCGTGCACACACACAAACACAAACATTGTTACTCAGCTGAGGATGATGGGAGATCACTCCCCTCCTCCTCCTCTTCTTCCACATCCTCTTCACCCAGTAGCTGGCTATACAGGTACTCCTCCATGTCCATCCCTGCATGATCCTGTAGTTGATGCTCACTGATGACCTGGAGCTCCTCAGCGGTCAGTTGTCTCCTTTTCCTGAGAGACTCCATCAACCGTGCATACTGGCTCTTCTCCCCCTCCATCTAAAATAATGAGAAAAAAAGATAAGCCTGTAAATAACTTACTTGGTTGTTACACTACAATCTGAGTCACCTCTAACTATGTCCTTTTTCACTAAAGACACGGTCACTGGAAGGCTAAGTGATGATTTGGAGAAATAACACACACACAAACATAGTTACCCAGCTGAGGATGATGGGAGATCACTCTCCTCCTCTTCTTCCACATCCTCTTCACTCAGTAGCTGGCTATCCAGGTACTTCTCCTCTGCAGTGTCCATCCCTTCATGATCCTGTAGTTGATGCTCACTGATGACCTGGAGCTCCTCAGCAGTCAGTTGTCTCCTTTCCTTGAGAGACTCCATCAACCGTGCATACTGGCTCTTCTCCCCCTCCATCTAAAATAATGAGGAAAAAAAAAGATAAGCCTGAACATAACTTACTTGGTTGTTACAATACAATCTGAATCACCTCTAACTATGTCCTTTTTCACTAAAGGCACGGTCACTGGAAGGCTGACTGATGATTTGGAGAAATAACATTAGCCTGTGAACTCACTTGAAGCAAGTTAGTATTAAACCCTTGACTAAACATTATAGACCAGCTTGCAAACCAATACTGATATAAGACAGCTTGAGCAAGAAAATAAGACAGAAACCATCTAGAGAGCGCATGTATGCACACACACACCGTGTTATTTCCTTGCAGCGTAAAGACGAAATATTGCGTCTCGACGTGGAGTAGAGAAAATACCCACTTGAGTTCACAACATGTTAACACTAGAAGCGCCGCGCCCCTCTGACCCACTTATACCTAAAAGCGCCGTGCTGGTGTGAACTACTTAAAGCGCGGCGAGGCGGCCAAAAGACCGCTGAGTCCTTAGACTGGGAGGCTGTTACTTACACAAAATGATCGTTAGATGGCGCTTCGTGCACCAATCAAATCGTTTGGTCATAAATTCAGTTTGCACTAAGCCATGTATCATTCGTGTCAGACCGTGTTGTTGATAGTCTGTGGTTGTTTCATTATGACATACAGCACGTTCGAGTTATCTGTTCATTTATTTGTGTTGATTTGTGTTGTTTGAGGTAAAAACTTTGGAAGAGTTCTTGAACAAACCTTAAGCAAACTTGACTTTCAACTAAAATGCTCTAAAAGTGAATGGGTGGCTAGTTCCAATTCACTCCCCAAATTCACTTCTATTCATTTAATATATGTTTGCGCCACCGAAAATGATCGGACATGGAACAAAGAGCCCAACAGTCTGGTTTCAATTACACAGTAGCCAGGATTTCAGGCCGCATTTTACAGGCTACCGTGGCTACTTTCTAAAACAATTTTATTAATTTAGGGAGAAACATCTTATCGCGTTCAATGTTGTAAATCCGTCTGTTCCAGAATATTTGGTTCATATCAGTCTTTGGTTTTGGTGTTTGTGCAACCGGGCCCTGGAGATTTAACAAAAGTCTGACTAGCCCTACGTAGGAATTAGGAAAGTATGTAAGGCGAGATCAAGATTAGGCTACGTTGTTTGCTTCTTTCCCCCATGTCAACTCACTGTGAGTCCTGTGTATCTCAACGGTGTGTCCAGTGGGAAAATCTCATGTAGTTCTAGGCCTAATTTCTAGGCTCGTTTATTTTTCGCGTGTCTCTATGATATAATTATTTTTAGATGCAAAAAGTCTAACTGGCTTAGTCAAAGTTTGTCAGATGGCGGCTCAATTTGGCTCAGAAAATGATTGGCTGGCGAAATTAATTTTCGTTAATGGTAAACAGTAGGCTATTGTGATTCATCCGTTTATTTCAGATAGTTTGTTATTAAAAACCATTAACAAAAAATAATTGTTCGTCGACGTTGAAAAACAGTCAGAGAATTCAGTCAATATAAGCTACATTATTTCGCTCGTGCCAAGATGTGAACCCAGCGTAGTCTCCAGCGTAGTAGTCGAGAGAGATAACGTTGCGCCACTGAATGAATATACTGTCATGAATTGGATGTACATTTGTTTGTCCAGCAAATATGTAAGAAAATGCTTATACATTAGTCTGAGCTTTAAAAGATAGCCTACAAATAGAAGATAAGATACAACTATGAATGTACGTAGGCATACGCGCCCTACGTACATAAATAGGCTTCGACGAATTTCAGCTGAAAATATTTTTTACACACATAGGCCTGCCTAATAGCACAACGTCGCAAAGTTTTCAAAACAAACTCGCATTTTAAATAGCCTACTTATTCACTCGTTTTGTTCAGAGTGAAGACAATCAAAGTCCCAATTCAAACCATCATAATAACTGTTTAGCGATTTACAGTACGATTTCGTTATTCTCCTTTTTAGGCAACTATCTATTTTTTTCTCTTGTGTTCAATTTGATTACTTCCGATGAAAATCCTGTAGATGGCGCTTGTAAATCGAACAGAAATCTTCTAGTTTGCCTTAATTTTACGACATGTATCCTCTTTTCGTCAATCTATGGTTTTGGTCTACTTTTCTACCTCTTGCACGAGCATACATGAAGCTGATTTTAGCCTCGTTTGAATAAACAAGGGCAAGATGCCGCTAACTTGAGTTAATGGAACGGCTTCAGCCTGAAGTGAAAGTACACGCTAGTTCAAGCCAGGCTATTTCTTTTGAGCGCCGCCTTGTATAGCGAGGTTCATGGAATACCCCCCTGGAGATTTTCTAGGCTGATTTGACATGGAACTACACTTTAATCTGGCGTAATAATCAAGGCAACTTGCAAACGTACCATAGGCGCAGTGATATCGTACGCAGCATCTGAAAATAGTCCCCATAGACAACAAGCAGTAGTAGTGCCAGTAGTTTGCAAGTTGCAAGTTCTACACAAAAAAATATATCCAGAGGAAAGTGGATTTTAGGAGTACAACCCCATTCACCTCCATTCATTCTCCACTTATAGTCCGGCAGCCAAATTTTGGTCTTGTCGGTTAAAGTTTTTTTTTTTTGCAGAATCTAGTAGACAATGGGTGCCTCTTTAAGATTTAAAAGGGTGCCCGGTGATATCCCTTGGGCAATTTCGTATATTAAGCCTTTCTTGCAAAAAAAACCCCTTTAACCGACAAAACCAGGTCTGACCCCATGGCTGCTTGACTATTACTCGCGATAGCCCTCCCCATTGCAGTACCATCCGGAAGTAATTTGAGAGTGGTGGTTCTCTCCTTATTAGACATTCTCTGATAGACCTCTACCATCTTTACCCATATAAGGAGATCCGGTATCTGACGACTTTTCCTATGGGAAAATAACATGGGGATTTGGAATGATCACACCTGTTAAACTCTCGTGGGGATGACAAAATCGGAATTTCAGGAATTTTCCTGAACACGCTTTTGTCCTCTGCCTTCAAGAGGATACTGTGATATCCGGTATGTGAAGGCGGCACATTTTGATTTTTGCTACCCCAGAGCTAACTTGTTATGCAACTTTCCATCAAGTTAGTTAGCAAGTTAGCTATGGGGCTAGCTCTAACAAGTTAGCCTACACAGTCCGCTATAGCCGAATCGACTCCACTTTCATTTTGACATGTCAGGCATAGCATCCTGTCTGCAAAGACGTGTCATGGTGTATTGTCTCATCGGATATTTGTACTTACAGTAATAAATAAAATGAAACTGAAGATAAAATAAAGAGGAAATGACTTAGGTGTCCTCAATGGTAGTTAGGCCATGCTGCAAAAGAAAGAGGTTGCTATGTTAACTCCAGCTGCAAAGCCAGCCATCCTCAGCTAACACGATGATCCAGTTACTGTGTAACAACATTATGACAATAACAGGAAGATAATCACTCAGATTTTCATTATTAGGCCACTCAAAACATGTCAATCGAAGTGGCCTCGCAACAGATTTTTCAGACCGCGCATATTTTTCAGACCGCATAAACTATTTTTTTTTTCAGGGGTTAAAAATGTGACTATCAAACGCCATGTAGCCAAGTTAACAAACATTTCAAATACTGACATGTCTGACAAGTCGGATGTAGACAACGTTACTAACAAAGTAGGCCTACCCTTAACCCAGCTAACAATTTCTGGTTAGGAGAACGTTTTTAGAACGTTTTTTTCCTGGTTAGGAAAACGTTGCCTGAAAGTTGCGAAAGTTGCCACAAGGTTCCCCAGGAAAGTTTTCTTGACGAAAATACTACGTTTTTTTCTGGTTGTTTATTTTGGTTAGCAGAACGTTCTCCTACCCTTTAGGGAACTTTACTATATTTGGTTGCATTAACGTTCCCCTAACCTCCCAGCAACAAAGTGTAAAGGGGGAAAAAATATGTAGAATTATCGTAACATCTTTGCATGGCTCGCTGCACACTCGCCGTCTGCGACGACAGCCTAGCTGTAACCTAGGAGAGCGAACGTCTCTGATGGCTAAGGCAATGATTATATAAACTGCTCACAAAAAGTAAGGAAACTTGACTTTGGCCCATTATATCTCCCTTTTAGTAATACCAACGAGTAAAGTGTTTCATATCATTTTTATCGTTGATTTGTCACCTTTACAATGAGGTATAGCTTGTAAGCATAGGAAAATCATGGAATGAGCAACACAAGCAAACGTGTAAGTAGTGCCAACGAAAAATGTGCCAAAATGGCCTGTTATGCTATTGGAATTCACCTTTGCTACTTCAAGCATTGACGATTGCACTCTCCCACAGAAATGAGGAAAACAAAACATGTTAGGCATACATTTGTTCATTTTATACTCAGTGTCAGGGTCCTCAGTAGCGTGTAGAGGATCCATATGCAGCCACAACAGCTTGGCACCTTATTCTCATGCTGGTCACCAACCTGGCTACATTCTGCTGTGGGATGGCATTCCATTCCTCGATAAGGATCTGTTGTAAGTCAGCCAACCTGGTTTTGTTGGTGACTCTGGCACGTACAGCATGCCCAAGCTGATCCCACAAGTGTTCACGGCAGGCCATTGGATCCTCTCCACTCCCAAATTCTGGAGGTAGATCCCAGCTCTATGGGGGCGAGCGTTGTCATCCTGGAGGATGACAATTGGTCCCGTATTCTGGAGATATGGAATTGCCACTGGCTCCAGAATCTCATCCCGGTATCTAACTGCATGATGATGGCCTTCAATGATAGCAAGGTCTGTCTTTCGAGTTAGGGAGATGTCAC
Organism: Sardina pilchardus; assembly: GCF_963854185.1. Lineage (NCBI taxonomy): Eukaryota > Metazoa > Chordata > Actinopteri > Clupeiformes > Clupeidae > Sardina > Sardina pilchardus. Next base: position 31,099,863 of record NC_084994.1, on the reverse strand, counting down.
CCCACAGCAGAATGTAGCCAGGTTGCTGACCTGCATGAGAAGAAGGTGCCAAGCTGTTGTGGCTGCATATGGATCCTCTACACGCTACTGAGGACCCTGACACTGAGTATAAAATGAACAAATGTATGCCTAACATGTTTTGTTTTCCTCATTTCTGTGGGAGGGTGCAATCGTCAATGCTTGAAGTAACAAAGGTGAATTCCAATAGCATAACAGGCCATTTTGGCACATTTTTCGTTGGCACTACTTACACGTTTGCTTGTGTTGCTCATCCCATGATTGCCCTATGCTTACAAGCTATACCTCATTGTAAAGATGACAAATCAATGATAAAAATGATATGAAACACTTTACTGGTTGGCATTACTAAAGGGGAGATATAATGGGCCAAAGTCAAGTTTCCTTACTTTTTGTGAGCGGTTTATGACTCTTTACTTACCATTAGCTGCTTGGTGAACTGCGACGAATACGGCCCGTTAATGTGACATATGTGTCAGCTAAGTATTTAAATGCGGTTAGGTCTAATACTTTCTTGTCTACGGTGTCTTTTCCTATAATAAACGATTAGTCAGATCAAAACATAAGCAGAGCAGGCGCTAGCCTAACACACTGTTTCAACATTCAAAACTGGCTGTTTTTATTGCATCGTATGCCATTAAAAGTCCTCGGTTCAGAATTATGATGGATTTTGGTTTATTTTGTTTTAAATTGGGACTGGGAATTGTGGGATAGGCTGAGTGAACAGCACAGTAACATAGGCTATAACTTGGACTACGTGTTAATATAAAACAATTCTCCCCCGGGAACATTGTGCTGTTTAAGATGCAGTCTCAACGTTTGAGAAATAATTCATTGGAGTCCTCATCATCATATTTTCATAACAAATAAAGCTTTAAAAACATGAATGCATTTCAGGTGCCACTCTAATCGATTATGGATTAATCCAAAACTATTCGTCAGATTAGTTAGCATGAAATCGTTGTGTGCCTGCCTGGGACTATGGCTGGCTAGCTCTTCCACCCGGTTTACCCTGTACAGTGTTTTTTAAAAGCCTGTTGGACTTAATGGAACAAGTGCATGGAGAACGACGTGAAGAATGTGATCGATACCATACAGCCAGCCTACGTGAGTAACTTTATCTCTGTGTTATCCAAATGTCTTAAAGTTAGCGAGGTTGAGTCTGCTAAAACACCAACACCCCAGAACTCACGGACCCAAGATGAAAGTTTCTCAGCTTCTCGCGCTGGCCCCTTTAGCTGACGGGCTGGCTTTGGTCGGCCGAATATCAATCCAACAGAGGGGGGGAGAATAGAATAGGGCTATATGTCGATTTTGCAACAAATTATTCCGACTTTGCAGTGTGGCTGCTGGCCGTGTTCAATTGGAAACTCATAGAAACTCTGGGGCGATTTTCATCAATCAACCCCACGCACATAACCAGAGAATACCGATATGGTTATACAAATAAGATACCTAAAAACAACTAAGTAGCAACGTTGTGTGAAAAGAGAAATGCAACCAGAATATAACGTTTTTTTCTTTAGTTGTAATAACGTTCGGGAAACTTTGATAACCTGGAGCTAACGTTCTCTCCAGGGTATTAGAAGGTTACTGATAAACTAACCACAGGAGAACCAGCGGCTAACGTTATTTGCTTGCTGGGATTCAACCAGAATATAACGTTTTTTTCTTTAGTTGTAAAAACGTTAGGGGAACGTTATTTGTTTTGACAACCTGGAGATAACGTTCTCTAAACGTTATTAGTAGGTTGCTGAAAAACGAACCATAGGGGAACCAAAAGCTAACGTTAGTGAAAGTTAGCAGAACGTTAATTGTTTGCTGGGAAGGCTCTTGGCGGGCCTTACTCCAGAAGTCATACAGCTAGGGTACCATGACGAAAAGAAAGGCAGAGCAGGTGCTCCAGAAAAAGGTCTGCCTAACATTTAAAAATGAGTGGCTAGATGAAATAGTCCAAACTGACACAAAAGATGGTCCAGGTAGGATAAAACTTTCAGAGATATTTACATATTTGCTCGGAGGCAAAAGCGAAAGGGGAGTTCGTTAGTGGTAAAACTTTGTCCGAGTGGAAGCTCGATTACCTAAAGCAGGGGTGTCCAAACTACGGCCCGTCACGCACTTTAATGCAGCCTGCCGAGCATGCATTAGTTTACAGTATCATAGATTTGGCCCGATAGGTTATCATTGGCTGTTTGCTATTTTTTTTCCCCAGCAACAGCGTTGGTAAACAGCAAACTGCTTTACACTATTCTTAGAGAACGTTTGCAATGTCAATGTCAAAACCGCATGTTGCATAGAGATTATACTCTTTGTAATCTCCATTGCAATAGATCATAATTTACGTTATGTTACTCATTTGATTGGGAACGCGTTTGAGCGTGCACAAAAGGGATCTAGCTGGCTTGTCATTGTTGATAACTGATATCTCCATTTTATAAGAAACGTTTAAAAGAAAAATGCAAAGAGTAGCCTAAGTGCACTCCTAAGCATTAGCCTATAATAAACTGTGACAAGGCCATAGGCACAGCAGAGTGCGCCGGCAAGAGTCTTAAAGTGACAGTGCACCATTATAAATGAATTAAACAGCATCATATTAACCGTATTTAACAAAATTACTTTTTCATTATTGTCATGTAAATCATATGTTTTGTGTATGGGGGGGGGGGGGGGGGGGGGGGCTCAGTGCTGAAAAAAATTAGAGGGAACATTGATTAGGCTATAATATTATTTTTTGTTCTGCTAATGCTTATGCCTTCTTGTCATTTTGATCAGCCTAATGATCTCTGAAATGTCAATTGTAAACAGTAAGGTTAAATATGTTGAAAGTGGCATGCCACGAGAATCTATCTCTAAGATATAAATCAGCTTTGCACTTTGGACATTGTCGCATCAACGTTGTATGCATAAACTTTTCCTATAAAACATTATGGAACTTGCTGACTTAAAAACAAGAGCCTTATAACTTGAAGGAGCTGTGATCTTAAAGCCAAGCTGAGCATTGTTCTACCATACACATTGTTCTACCATTTCCATCTCAATCTGGCATTAGTCAAATGATAACAATTTGTTGGAACCTTGAGTTCATTTATCCCCCTTTTAAATATAATATTGCCATGTGAAAAAGGTTGTTTCTGTATGGTTGCACATGATGTAAAGAGTGTAATTCTCCATCAAATTCAATCAGATCAGTTACAAAGCCATGGCCTACTGGTTAGGACTTCAGGCCACAATCACAAGCATTAGATGTACTTTATGTGAACTTCAGCTGACTTCCAGCCAGCATTGAATTGCAGAACCTATACACAAATGATGTCAGTTTATATGAAAACACAATTCCCATTTGTGTAGTCACACATGCACAAGCCTCATCATGTTAACAGTAAACATGAAGGGGGTGTTTCCTTTCGTTTTCTCTCTATAAGAAATCATGCATTGGCCTAGTTTTAGTCACAGGGGATTTAGTGCTATTGTTGGAGACCCAACTCTTCAAGACCAAAAACACTAAAAAGTCACATAAAATGTTTGTTCTTGTCTTTGCACTATTCTTTTATCTCTGCCTCAGTCCAGGTAAGATACTTGTAATAATAATAACAATAATAATACTACTACTAATAATGTTATTACTGTTATTATTGTTATTATTAATAATAATAATAATAATAATAATAATAATAATAATATTTTAAATTGTTTTTCTATGATGAGAGTAAACATGCATGTCACCATGAAAGACCATTATAAATATAGTGTTATATTGAATTGGATTGGATTGGATGGAATGTTTCTACAGTATATGGTCTGGACATACTGTATTGTTGCAAAAAATGATGGTTTCACTGCAAAGTCAAAAGATGGTGATGTTCAAATGCATTTTAATTTCATATCAATTTCCCTTGGTATTCAACTTTAATATTTTATCACATTAAAAATGTGTCCATGTATGGTATGAACTTTAATATTGTTTATCAAGTATTTTACTGCTGTGTGTATGCTCTTGTTGGTAAACATGTTGGGTTCTCTTTGACAATAAGTCTGTCTTAATAGCCTGGGTACAAGTCCTCTTGAGCTACATCTGGATGGAGCAAACATGAGTCAAGAAATTTAAAAGTAAGCTACAGTTACACTTGGACGATATACTGTACTGTAGCCTACAAGCAGCAACAGTATTCTTATCCAAACACTATTCTAGGTATTCTTAGGTAGACAGGCCTATCCATGGATGGACATTGTACAAGCTTCCAAGACATTCAATATAAGAGTCTGGTTGCCACAATTGATAGCGTTGTGATAACTTGAGTGCAGCAGTTTTGAACGGATTTGTGCAGTATGGTCATGAAGCTAATTGGATTTGATAACGTTTAACTTGTTCTCAAACCATAAACTGTGTGTGTGTGTGTGTGGGGGGGGGGGGGGGGGGGGGGGAATCATGCACAATAACATTTGAGAGAGAGGGAAAGGGAGAATGGGGGAGATGCTGCATTTTAGAGTGCACGCAATTAAACTGGACATAGACAACTGAATTTAGAGGACAAACATAATCTTTATGTAGCGGTTAAAAACCGTTAACCTTTTTTCTCCCTCTTAGCTTTTTGCTGTTTCTGCTTGCATTTTTGATATCCGGACTTAAACATTTACCGGACTCCTGCTGGGCAGCTTCTAAAATGCACGCACCTAATACAGAGTGCGAATTGGGGGGTAATAGCCTAGAAATCTAGACGCACTCTAGCGGCCAAAAATATTTTTGCCTAGCGGGATGGTCTAGGGTCGCACCATTGAGGCCAAGCCTAGCCAATCAGAACGCTCTATCTGTGTACAGAGTCCTTGAACCCGCCTTAGCTCACCTTCGGCTTCCGATATTGACGCCAGGGGGCTGGACCATGCGTCCTCGTTCGACAAGTTGGGTTTGAGACCGTATCGCACAACCATAGAGAAAAACAAAAGATGGATGAGGCTAACGTTTGAATCGGCTTTGGAAGAGTAGACTTGGGCTTTTCTTTGAAGTTTTAGCAGAAAGAAGCACTCAAGTCATTAGTTTTAAAGAAGGATGTATTTGCCGACCGGCTATTGGTCACAAATGCTGGCCTATTAGGCGCAGAGGCAGTTTGAAAGACAACTGATCATCCCACCCACAGGCTTCACCTCTGTGAATGGTCCGACCCCAGACTATACATTTCTGTGTAGTTTGGCTTGCCAGGCTAGGGGGGTACTGCTCACAACTCGAATTACGGGGGTTTGGGGGGTACATACTGTACGTTCATAAATGCCGGTTGTAATATAACACATATTCAACAAGCTGGACGTCTGCTAGCAAGTTACATTTACCCAGCAGCAAACCCGAATTTAGCCTAGCAGTTTCTGGAGGATTTACCTAACGTTTAGTCACTCCACAATGGTGGGTCCACAATGGTCCACAATAGGGGTGTCTGAAATCACTTTAGATTATGTTCCTACAGTGAAAATAGCAGTTGACTTGTACAGCCATATATAATTTGCTTATTTAAACAGATCAAATTAAATATTTAATTTCAGAATCCTACACATGACATACTATTAACATATTATTGATAGCCCTCAAAGGGCCCCCTATCAGTGCTGGGCCCTTAGAATCGTCCTAACTTTCCCCCTCCTGAGGCACCCGTGTGTGTGTATGAGGGAGACAGTATCATCCTGAATCAGCAACCCTTCACTCAACAGCACCATCTACAGGCCGATGGGTGTACAGTCACTAAATGTAACCCCCATGGATGACATTTCACAAAAGGATGTTAGGTTTATCATGCATGTGGAATTTGATGCAGTTCATAACATCTCGTCTGCAGATAGGGGTGATTAAAGCAGCATAATATTGCATTTCCATTTTTTTGCAAATCACAAATGACTGGTTATAAGGTAAGTTGATGCGAGCTCTTGAGACCAACATATCATAAACATCCTCGGTGCCACGGTTCAGGTAGTTATTTGTTTTCACACCTGGTCCCCTTTAAAAGAACCAAACTCAGTCCTCTTTAAGTGGACCAAAAAGTGGACCAACAGAAAAATAACTCCGTTTTTTTTGTGTTCACACTGTGAGTTTATGAGAAAGAGGACTGGGTTCTCTTCCTGGTCCAGTTAAGCTTTGTTGGGGCCTCAGTCCTCTTTCTGTTCACACCAGGTCCTCTAGAGCTCTCAGACACCTACTGCACTGAATCAGAGAGGGTTAAAGCGGAGCGAGAGGCCCCATCGTTCGACCATTTCCGCGTTCTATTATTGCAATGGGGTTGGGAGGGAAGCCCCCTATGCTGACCAGAGTAAGCCCTCGCTGCATTAATGTCAATGGGAGACTTGTGGAATGTTACTGTATCAATAAATTGGTCATTATGGCTTTCTGGATTTGTTGACGGTATTTTGGACAATTTGGACTATGCTGCTGCCGGTTACTGTCTGGTTGCTAGATAGCTAGCTAGCCGCTTAGGTAACATTTCAAACGGAGCAGTGTAATTTCTTTGAAGTGACGGCTTTGCCGTGCCATAAGGTGTTACGCCTCTCCCTACCTCTGCCTGTAGGGTACTCTTGGGCACTAGCTATTTGGTTGATGTCTGTGCTTTGACCTATAGGAGGAGCTGCAGGTCTGATCGGTATTTGATCTGAGGGGCGTGGCTCCAGGTAGATGGCCGGCAGAATATAGCCTGTGTCCGGAGGCCTCATTCGTCCTCTCTGTCCTGGACTGGTTTTGACGTGCTGATGTTGTTGGGAGCTGGAGGCTATGCCTATTGCCTTTACTTTATGCATTACACATACACTTACTGACGTGCATGACACTTTACTTTACCTTTCATTGCTCTTCATTTACTGACTTCTGTATATTTGTAAATAAATTATACTTATTGTTTAAATCGTTGCCGACGGTGTCAGACTCCTTATGTCCCTTACCCTTGTGGCTCAAGGTGTCTGTGACACAACTACCTGAATAACATTAGTGACATAAGTTAATGTCGGTATAGTTTATACTCCAATGACCTTGCAACGGTATATACAGTTTGCGTTGTCTTTGTTAGTGACCTGGCAACGCATAGCTGTATTGTTATGGTTAATGCCATTCACTTACATAGCTTTTTAAGCTGCCGTTTGCTAGCTAGCTAGCTCGGTTCACAGACTAATTAAATTATTCAGTCCGTGCATGTCCTATAGAATGATTCATTGGTATCAGGCATGATTTTAGACAGTAATACTGTAAACACAATTATGTTTATCTCCCATCATGTTAAGAGAGAGAGTTTATGACTACTGTCCCATTTTGCTCCCATAGTAACGTATTGTGTTGCAGTATCTTGATAGTAATGAAGGATCTTTGACTGATTCCTGGGTCCCGGCTGCGACGGTCACGTGACCAAGCTACGGCAAATGGAGAAACCACAGTGCAAACAGGCGAATGGGAACCCGGTCCGCTTTGTGTTCACAATGCCTGGATTAGGCGAACTGTACCGCAGACTTTTTAGCGAAACGTACTGAGACCACCTCTCAGTTTGGTTCGTTTTAAAGGGGTCTGGGTACGGTTGGAGTGTTCACATATGCACAAAAAATGCTGAGTCATCGATCTGAGTTCGTTTAGATGGCTGAAAGGGACCAAGTGTGAAAACACCCTAAAACTGCATTTTTTGGGTTTCGCGGGGGCCCCTGAGGACCAAACGAAACTTTTCGGTAAAAGTCTACGGGGGCTACCCACCAAGTTTCATGTGCCCCGGTGTTACAGTGTCCCAGGAATCATTGACCAAAACTTCAGGAAGTACTTTGTAGATTAAAAACTTCCCTGTATGACCACTACGCTAGCAGCGCTAAGCTGGTCAGGCTGTTTTTTTTTTTCTTCAGCAGGGTGGGCTCAAGTGACCACCCAATCTGAAGAATGTCACAAGTAAAAAGGTAATTGGGAGCAAATACTGGTGTGATGGACATTTTTTACTTATTTTGTTAAGCAAAAAGGTAAAAAATCACCGCTCATCCGTGTGAGGTGCAGGATTAAGCCTTATTTTGTTAAGCCAGTTCCTTGGTCTAGCATCCAGGTCAAGATTTTGGATGTGTGTACTTTACTTATTAATTTTATGTTTTCAATTTACAGCAACCACGGTAGACTGCACAATAGGCTCGACAATGCAGCTGGGTGAATTTGAAGAGGGCTTTACAGGTAAAATATTAATATATGTTGAACAAATTGTACAATTCCAAATCCAAAAAAAAGTTGGGACATTGAATGAAACACAAATATAGAAAAAAACAAAACAAAATGTATTTAACATTGCGGTTGAGGTAAAGTTAGTGAATTGTTATTATTACTAGATAAAGCTGCAACCCTGTATATTGTGTGTACCTGTTGCTTACAACTAGTCTAGGGAGAGATGATTTAAATGCCCACCTTCATAGACAGGGAAAAACCCAGAACGATCTAATTAAGGTCACTACCAAACAATAGTACATCACACACACACACTCACTTCTCAGCTCCGGTGGTCTCACACAGTGCTGTATCTCAGTACTCAAGATGTGTTTGTGTGTGTGTGTGTGTGTGTGTGTGTGTGTGTGTGTGTGTACTGTGCATCTGAGTGTGTGCGTGTGTGTGTGCATGCGTGTGGCCGTGTTTGTGCATGTGTTTGTGTATTTTTTTTATGTACATGTGTGTGTGTGTATTTACGTGTGTATGTGTGTGTGTGTGTGCCTGTGCTTGTCTGTGTTTATGTGTGTGTGTGTTCCTGCATGTTTGTGTGTGTGTGTGTGTGTGTATGCCCGTAGCATCCAGCACCCAGAGCAACCCTTCGCTTAATACAACCATCTACAGGCCGATGGGTATACAGTCCTGAATGTACACATAAATCCATTTATTTTATAGCCCCCCATGGATGAAATTCCACAAAACTTGGCATACTCCCAGAGGGTGTCAGGTTAATCATACACATGAAATGTGGTGCAGTTCATCTGAAGATAGGGGCAATTAAAGCAATATTACATTGCATTTTCAATTTTTACCATGGGGGTGCAAATCACAAATGACTGGTTATAAGCTAAATTGATGCAAGCTCTTGAGACCAACATACCATACCAAATGTTTCATGTTAGGTTATGTAATTTTTGGGCTTCGAGAGGGGCAGCGCGGGGATGGAGTGGCCCCCGGGGACGAAATTGTTTTTTGCATAATTTGCATACATGTATTATTTTATTCACTCATTTGCATACAATAATGGGTCTGTGAAGAAGTATTCTTCTTATGTTCATTCTATGTTGTAACTGATCTTCCCCTTCAGATGTCCACTGTATTTAGTAATAGTAAATATAATAGAAATAGTATACAGCAATAGTAGATAAACATTTAATATTTATATCACGCATAGTTAATGTGTTTATGTTAGTAAATCTACATAAATAATGTATATATCACAAAAATGATAACACATACTCAAGCACATTATATTCCAGAATTAGAGGACATTTGCTGTCCCCTACTGACATTTAAAATACTGAAGTCCAAAACAGTGAAATATATCACATATTTTGTCAATCAAACAGTCCTAAAGCAACATATACTAATTTTGCAGGGGAAAATTGTGTCCTTACGGGTTTAAACATACTTAATAGGTGTAAAATACCCCCAAAAACGAGGTTTTTCTCTTGTCCACGCCTCCAGGTGACAAACTTTTACATCATGTTTAATATCTAAAAGAAGTCTTGAATTAATTGTCTTCAGTTTTATTTTCATTACATGAATTTATTGTACCTGAAAAAAAGAAAAAATAGGATAAAACATATTTTGAATAGTATTTATTGTGCTATGAAGTTGTGTCCTTAAAAGTGCACGCAACCCTGTTACCCATACCATTTTTGCCTGGCTGATGAAGGGTTAAAATATTATGTCATATTACAAACAGGAAATTACATCATCCAAGCATTCTGAAAATCCATGGCTAGACCAAAGGTGTGTGCCCTCTTGCATTTTTGATATTTTTTCAAATTTGTCTTTGTTAACCGAGTCCGTCAAGCTAAACCACTCAACCCTGTTACCCATATTTTAAGAATAACGTTGAATAATTTCAATTTTTTTTTTCTAAACTTGTACAACTGCATTGGTCCTTGACCTTGGCAAAATAGCTTAATCAACCAGCTAGCCTTTGTTCATTAGCTAGAGGCTGTATTAGCACTGGTTTCGCAACCCTGTTACTTGCAACCCTGTTACTGAAATTAAATAGCATGGTTATTATCATAGTTAGCAGGGTGTTTGTGGATAAATATGTTTAGTTAAATAATAAAAAATGAATTTATTTGTGTAATTTCATATATTTGGACAATAATTTACTTTATATTATTAAAATATTTACATATTTTACACATGTAAAATAAATAGCCGGAATCTCTACGTTTCTTCTGTTAGAACAGCATCATTACTGCATAGTGTGCCACAATACATGTTCAGATCCAATAACATCTGAAAATAAACTAATTTTGGTAAGATTGTTGTGATTATTTCCAAGATATAGGCCTAATATGTTAGTAACAGGGTTGCGCGGACATACAGTATACACATAGCAAATAAAACATATGTGGTGGAAAAGGTACCGTCGATGGCCGAGCTTAACAAATCATATCATTTAGTAGTTTATGACCCATATTTCTTAAATATTCAACATACCATGTTAAAATTGAAGATTTATTTTTAAGAAGTGTAAATGCCAAAATGTCCTCTAATTATGGAATGTATTTTCCGTTTGATAACTTTACAGCTACTTCTAGACAGGGAAAAACCCAGAACGATCTAATAAAGGTCACTACCAAACTTTTCTCAATTGATTCTATAGTACTTTTCCGCGTAGAATCCATTTCTGCTTGGGAAATTTTTATATCACGCATAATTAATGAGATAATTTGCATATTTGAATACATTAGGGCAATTCCATATCAGTTTCGAACAGGTCCGACACCATGGCTCCCCTGAAAATTCCTGTATTTAATGAGCACCACTTTTTTTTAAACCCCTCTCCAACTTCTTATGGAACACCTAATTTTGGGGTGTTTTTGCCCGCATTGCACATCATCTACTCAGGAGGGCACTGCTCCCACATACTTTGGCCCACCATGACAAACCTGACCTCTACTGAAACCTGACACTCAGAGGTATTATATGAAACAGTCTGTTTGACTGTGTGATGTACTGGCAAAGGGTTACAGAGGCTTGAATATTGTTTTCTCTTTCAGCCGGTAACATACATCTCTGGAACTGCCCACATTTGGGCCCTCTAGATCACCATGTCAGCCTTGAAACACAACTAACACCTAACACCAGGTCTTGTGAGCCTGTAACTCAAAGTAGATTACTATGGGCTAAAATATGGAGTTTTCACAAATTTATTTGTGTTGAAATACCTATGCGAGTCATTTTTAGAAATCTGCCAGAGTAGCAAATTAATATGTAAAGTTATCCTTTTTCTTTGATTCTATGACAGTCAGTGTCATGCAAAAGTGGATAAAACTAGAATCTCCAGAATGTTAGCTTTCATTTGACACCAAGATTATGTTTCTACTCAAAGGGGTTCTTGTGTAGTAAGGGTTTTATTGTTTGTATGCACCATCAAATCTCTGAATTCTTTTGGCCGAAATGACTATTTCCTTGTTTGAATGGATTTGGAAGGGCTAGCTCTATGGTATATCCGGTAGTGTCACATATCAATCGATCCGTCTAACTCTTAGCATCCCGGAACCGTCGGTCCCATCTCCGAGACTTGCTGCAGTCCCGCGTTATCGTCATTCAAAGCGGAGGTCCCTGATTGACAGCTTTCTTGCCCAATCCCCTCCGGTTACGGATATCTCGACAACCAAAGGTCGCAGAGAGACATGGGAGGGCTCTATGAATGCGGAAGAGGCAGACGAATCTTCGGATGTTTTTAGCTTAGCGATAGCACTTTGCTATGGAATGCTACGCGGCTATACAGATAAGTTTCAAGTCGCAGATTATTTATTTCTAGTTTGTTGCTTTTGTATGAACTGTATTATACATCTACCAAACGTATTATGGCTAAAACAACGTGGATATTCCATTACTATGGGTTCTTACGGACATGTGAAGGCCCAGCATTCTATGGTTGGCAGATCGCTATGGGGTCGTACAAGGACTGTAAGGTAAGGAGTCACTGATTCGAGATGGGTTTGGTGGGAGGGGGGGTACAGTACAGTAAAGCAGTGTTTTTCAACCTTTTTTGAGCCAAGGCACACTTTTTTCATTGAAAAAATCCTGAGGCACACCACCAGCCGAAAATTTTAAATAAAATGAAATTTTATGGAAAATGAAATTAAATAAAAATATGTAGCCCGCATTTAACGATATCAAGTCATTCTTGTCAAAGTGTCTTGAATAGGAATCAAATGAACACAAAGAAAATGATTTCTATTCACTCTTTTTTAGATCACTTAGGTGAAATTGGATAATTTCCCACGGCACACCTAACAATGTGTCACGGCACACTAGTGTGCCCCGGCACAGTGGTTGAAAAACACTGCAGTACAGTACAGTAAGTTTTTTTTTTTTTTCTTTTCATAACGAACTATACATATCTTGATTCGTGAGAGTCTAAGCTTTCAACCGATATGTGACATGACTATGGAACTTCGTGATATGATGCCTAAAATTATGGGAGGGGGGAGTGGGGGAGGTGTGGGGGTGGGGGGTGAGTCGTGAGCGGCACGCCCGTTCCAGTATTTCTAAAAATGTGAACACTGGGGCAGTACCCGGTGTTGTTGTCCAAAATCACAAAGGAATTACAGTCCTTCCCACCATTGGAGACTTTACTTATTCATCGAAACAAACCCATATTTTTTTTGAAAGCAATGAAAAAAAATAACTGTTTTTGTTCTCTTATGGTCATGAATGCCTAGCACTCACATTTTTAAAACTCTACATATATATACTATACACATACTTATTTCGAGGTTATGAGCCTTCAAAGTTGGCCAAAATGGCGTTTTTTTCCTAAAAATGCCACTTTTATTGCCTTTTTCCAAGGACAAGATGAAATGAAAATCTAACATTTATTTTTTTCTGCAATAGTGTGGCACTTCGTAGACCATGTGAATGTGGTAGATCCGACCTGTCCATTCTAATATCCCCACAGCACATGTCTGAAGTTAGAAAAAATGAAAAATAGTCTTGGCTGAAGGAGGTGTTGGTTTGATTTGTATGAACCTCTTAGAAGGACAATATGGGGTGTAAACCCATTTTTTCTGTTTGAGGGATCAGAATTCCATCTTGTAAATAGGATAAAAATGTTTTATCCCATTTCTACTCTTTAGTGATCCCTTAAAATATGTCCAAAAGTTGTCAAAAATGAAAAAGGCAACTAAATTGAGGCGCTTAAATGGCCAAGTGGATCAAGTCACACAAGGTTAAAAATGTAATATAAGACAGATGAGATACTGAGGGAGAACACTGTGAAATGTTTAACCCTGTTACGATGGCCTTTGAACCCACTGTGTCCCTAATATCCTGTGATAACCGGAAGTTGGTTTAAAACAGGAAATAAACTTTAAAAAGGCTATATCTAGAGAACAGAAGGTCATAAAAATAAACATTCACTTCTTGCTTGATCCTCATGGTCGAGTTATGTCTGATGGAGCAAATCAGATTGAGTCTACGACCTTCCATTCAATAGTTGTTTGCAAAAAACTATTTCCCATTGAAATGAATGGGAAAAAAACAAAAAACTGAAAGTGTTGAGGCCAAAATCATGGTTTGAGATATTGTATAGGAGTATGTTTCAGACCATTTGGAGTTGATCGGTACCCACTTTGTGTGACATAAAAAAATCCCCCCTTAGGGTTTAACTTATGGATGGATATGGATGACCAAAAAATGTAGGATTTTCACTGGTCCTAGGGTTATGTTTATCTAAGTGGATCTCGGGTTAACTGTCCAGGGATACCATTAGAACAAATCACAATGCATGCTGCATCCAACGGTAACTCCAACAGCAACCAGGAGACAATATGCTTCATGCAGAAGAAATTTGTTTAATGAGAATGAACCTCAGTTAGGGACACAGTGGGTTCAAAGGCCATCATAGCAGGGATTATACATTTAACAGTGTTCTCCCTCAGTATCTCTTCTGTCTTATATTTCATTTTGGCCAAGGGGCAGCCGTGGTGTACTGGTTAGCGCATCGGGCTTGTAACCGGAGGGTTGCCGGTTCGATCCCCGACCAGTCCACCACGGCTGAAGTGCCCTTGAGCAAGGCACCTAACCCCTCACTGCTCCCCGAGCGCCGCTGGTTGGGCAGGCAGCTCACTGCTCTGGGTTGTGTGATTCACCTCACTGTGTGTTCACTGTGTGCTGTGTGTTCACTAATTCGGTTAAATTGGGTTAAATGCAGAGAACTGAATTTCCCTCACGGGATCAAAAAAGTATATATTCTATTCTTCTTCTTAGCCTTGTGACTTGATCCACTTGGCCATTTAAGCCCCTCAATTTAGTCGCCTTTTTTTCATTTATGACAACTTTTGGACATATTTTAAGGGATCACTAAAGAGTAAAAATGGGATATAACATTTTTATCCTGCTTACAGGATGGCATTCTGATCCCTCAAAAAGATAAAATGGGTTTACATCCCATATTGTCCTTCTAAGAAGTTCATATAAATCAAACCAACACCTCCTTCAGCCAAGACGTTTTTTTTATTTTTTCTAGCTTCATAGATGTGCTGTGGGGATATTAAAATGGACAGGTCGGATCTACCACATTCACATGATCTACAAAGTGCCACACTATTGCAGAAAAAAAGAAATGTTGGATTTGCATTTCATCTTGTCCTTGGAAAAAGGCAATAAAAGTGGCATTTTTAGGAAAAAACGCCATTTTGGCCAACTTTGAAGGCTCATAGCCTCGAAATAAGAAAAAAAAACATACATTTTTTGTCAACATGTTCTCTTTCTCATGGACTATATCTATGTAGAGTTTTAAAGCAACACCATGTAAGTTTTGCTCTCGGGGTCCCCCTACAGTTGGGAAACGGTAATTTCTTATATATGTCGTAAAATCTGTCACGGTTACACCAGAAGCAAGTTAGACATAGCATATATAGGCTAGACTTGAGGCTGCACATTAAATATTAAATTATGTGGTAGCCTACTACGATACCAGTTATGTGATACATTTGTAAAACTAGGCTTTCAGCTCAGGTCTGTGCACGTTCTCGGTATTGGGATGATGTTGGTCATTGTTGGTCAATTACTTATTTAAAAAAAAAAAACGATTATGATATTTATGAGCAATAGCGTAGCCTAATCTAGGGTGGTCATTTTTAGTGTCTTTATAACATAAAAACAAAAATCGATGGTCACCAGATATTGTATTCTATGGTATTCACGTCCATAGTGGCATATATTTGCACGCCCAAAATGTTTGGAGAGGCAGAGCTCTTATAATATGATGACAGAATCTTACACGTGATAACTTTGTTTTTCAAGATAATTGTTTGGTCAGTAGCCTATAGGCGGTAGATTTACACGTTGAGCTATAACTAGCACACATAACCAGCTCCCGTGCAGTTTGGTTGGCAGCATGATGACACTAGAATCTAGTGACTAGATGACAGAGCTAGGATACAGGTGCTTTTGTTGATAAGCCGATTTCTGCAGGAGGAGTTCTCACGTCTTGGGCAAACTCGGACTGCCTGTGTTGCGTGTGAAATGTAGGCTATAGCTATTCCAGGTAGCCTAGCCCATAGCATGCATTTCAGCATATCATCATATGAATATAATTTCATGGGTTTTATTTTTTTCAAACACCAAAAGATCACGTAGCTCATGTTTATAAGGCATCAACTGTCTATTCAACGCTCACACAGAATTTGAGGAAGTGGTGGGGGAAGGGTACCCTATATGCCGTAAAGCAGTCGAATTTTGTAGTTCTTTGATTCGTACCGGTTCGTACCCGAACCCCAAAAGGTTGAAAAACTCCATGGTGTTGCTTTAAAAATGTGAGTGCTAGGCATTCATGACCATAAGAGAACAAAAACAGTTTTTTTTTTTCATTGCTTTCAAAAAAAAATTTGGGTTTGTTTCGATGAATAAGTCTCCAATGGTGGGAAGGACTGTAATTCCTTTGTGATTTTGGACAACAACACAGGGTACTGCCCCAGTGTTCAATTTTTTTTAAAATAATATGGTACCCTTAAGAGTCATTGCATGAGAAAACCAGGCAGAGGTGGGAAGATGGGGGTCGGCCAAATCGGCTCATACTTTGTATATGTGATAAGTATGTGGAACTATGAACAGCCATATACTTAAAACCCTCCAGCTGTTTTTTGTTATGGAGTTCTGGGACCCCTCTCAGAGACCCTCAAAAATCCAACAATTCATGGCTGAAAATGACTGAAATTGCCATTTCTACCCTGATTATCCTGATAAAGATATGAACATAAGCTTTATATTTCCATAGAGCCTAGGTAGCATAGTTTTAAAGACCAAAAGGTGCACCGAGGGGTTATCTACACCACTGAAAGCAGAATTTTCCTCCCTCTAAATTTCGGTCATTTTTAAGAAGCATTATCTCGTATTCGCAGTGGCTTTGGTGGATGGTTTTACTGTTGCTGGAGAAAGGAACATCTACTGATTCAAAAACAATTGTCGTCTAATTGGGCCACACATAATGTGTGCCGTGCCAGGAGGGTCTTTAGCAGGATTTGTCGTGTTTTGGCCTATGATAAACCATATTCAGATCGCCATCACATGGCCATCCATCACAAACAGATGTAATGCCAGATGTTTGCGATGTAATGGCATGGTATGGCCACTCGGTGGCAATCTGAATAGTCTAGTTTCAAATGTATGACAACCCAGAACAACAATGCATGCAGAGGTCTGCACTCTTTGAGTGCTTTTCTAGTTAATTAAAGCTTTCTTTAACAATATGTCATACAGTGACACAAAAATTGACCATAAATTACCCTATAGTGAGATATTATTGCCTGGTTTATTATACTCCAAAACCCGAAAACCCCCCGCAAAGACCCTCCTGGCACGGCGCACATTATGTGTGGCCCAATTAGACGACAATTGTTTTTGAATCAGAAGATGTTCCTCTGTCCAGCAACAGTAAAACCATCCACCAAAGCCACTGTGAATGTGAGATAATGCCTCCTAAAAATGACCAATTTTAGAGGGATGAAAATTCTGCTTTCAGTGGTGCAGATAACCCCCTAGTGCACCTTTTGGTCTTTAAAACTATTCTACCTAAGCTCTATGGAAACATAAAGCTCATGTTCATATCTTTATCAGGATAATCAGGGTAGAAATGGCAATTTCAGTCATTTTCAGCCATGAATTTTTGGATTTTTGAGGTTCTCTGAGAGGGGCCCCAGAACTCCACAACAAAAAAGAGTTCGAGGGTTTTACAGTAAGAGTTACTTGAGAATGGCCATTTCACTCACGCTTTGCCTGATTCACGTTCGCCGTGAAATGTATTACAGCTGCATTACAACTTACCGCCACGAGGTGGCAGTACAGTCCGCTGTAGCATTGCTGCGGTGTGATTGATACTGTGGCCCAGTTCTACTCATTCAATAGGCGGCCAGGAAGCAACCTCTAAGTGGCCCAGCCCATATAGTATATTTCGGAGCTTTCGGAAATGCCAACAGAAATCCCTAGTAGCCTAGTCACCTACAGACTGCAACAATAGCCTACAACTCTTTTATTGTTTTGTTTTTTCGGGTGTTTGTAAATTCAGTCTGGCACTCTGAAAATGTTCGCAAGGCGCTGCACTTCGAAAAAGACGAGCATGAACTAACAAACTATTTGTCATAGGCCTAGTTCAAAATTGCCATTAACACAAGCAGCAGATTGAAATAACACTTTATGTTTCATTGGAGAGTTTGACAACGGTGATGATGATATGCAAACAAGTTGTATTGAGTTAGACTGCATCTGTTTCGACCTCACTCTGACCGTCACTACGGTCTAAAAAGGGATGACACATACCAAAAGGGTCGCGAGGAACCCAGAATCAATTATTAAAACCTCGCTCGGTCACGGACATGAGGGCGGCATCGCCGACTGGAGGCGGGCGAGTGACATCCACCCTGTAAAAACGGGTAAAAGTGCATGGCGTCGATCATGAGGCCGCTGCACAGATATCGTCTGCTGCTACACCCCTAAGGCAGGGGTCGGCAACCTGCGGCTCCAGAGCCGCATGCGGCTCTTTAGCGCCTTCCTGGTGGCTCCCTGGAGCGTCTCCAAAAATGTATGAAAATGAATGGGGGATTTTTGTTCGTTTGTTTTAGTATGGTTTCTGTATGAGGACAAACATTCTTAACGTTTTCCAATGTTGTAAAAATGTGCATAATAAATATTAGAGTTCAACATTTCTGTCAACGAAGATTTGATAGCCTGCGACACACGTTTCAGGGCGGCGCCGTGGCAGGTGGCTGTAAACCTATGGCTGTAAACAAACCGGCGGGTGTGTCAGCATGGGCCATGCCATGGCTCCCAAAGGGAAAAAGAGAAAGATAGCCATGAGATCAGAGAATTTAAGGCAGAATGGACCTAATAATTTGCTTTCATTGCCATTGCGGAAGGATTGCCTGCATGTTTGCTTTGTAATGAGAAGTTGGCGAACAACAAAAAGAGAACGACATTTAGAAAGACATTTTCAGGGAAGGCATGCTACATTTGCAGCCGACTACCCAGTTGGGACTGAGAGAAAAAGTGCGATTGCAGTAGCCTACTTCTGGAGAAATTTTGTTGCAACCTGATAGATAGCCTATTAAAACGTGGAAAACAACGGTTCACGGATGGTGATTACACGAAGTTTAACTAAAGCAGCGGAGTAGTCACGTGGTGTGTCATTCTCTCCGAGATGCGCTGCAGGGAAAAACATTTAATCATGAAAGCTCATTATGTAGCCTTGTTGTAGCCTACTTAGTCATTTTGATAATAGGCTAATAGATAATATACACTTACAGCCTGTGTTGCCTTCATATAAGGCTTACTTAAGGCTTTTCATTTTTTGCGGCTCCAGACAGATTTATTTTTTGTTTTTTGGTCCAAAATGGCTCTTTGAACATTTTGGGTTGCCGACCCCTGCCCTAAGGGCAGCCCAAGACGTAGCCATATTCCTGGTAGAGTGAGCTCTCGTACCAGAAGGAATCAGTATTCCCTGCGCCGTGTAAGCATGGGAAATAACCTCCACCAGCCAATGCGAGAGTCTCTGCTTGGAGAGTGGAAGCCCCTGCCTTGCTGCACCGTAACAGATGAAAGCTGAGAGTGCGCCTTCCGCAAGGACTGCGTACGGGCCAAAAATGGCCCTCAAGGCCCTGACTGGGCACAGGGTCAGCAACTTGTAGTGCTGTGCCTGTGAGGTGGAAGAAGGCTGGAATTGAGTCACCTCCAGGACCTGGTTAATGGACTGCGGGTTAAGAACCTTTGGCAGGAAAGCTGGATTCGGCCAAAGTGACACGCTAGCACCTCCTGCCTGCCACCTAAGGCAGTCGTCACTAACGGAGAGAGCACACAGCTCACTGACACGTTTCGCAGAACAGAGCGCCAAGAGAAAGGCAGTCTTAAGCGACAAGGAACGCAAATCTGCGCCTAAAATAGGCTCATACGGGCCTACAGTAAGTGATGTTAAAACCGTGGGCAGATGCCAGCCCGGTGCCCGCAAAGTGCGACCTGGACGCAACCGGCGGGCTCCCTTCAAGAACTGGCAAACCAAGGGATGCCTACCAAGGGGACCATTGTCCACACCCTGGTGAAAGGCCGAAATGGCCGAAGCATAGACTGTCACGGGACTGGCCGCCTTGCCTTGATCCAATTTGGACTGCAAGAAACGCAAAACTCGTGGCACGGGGCAAGCCGCTGGCTCGAGGCCCATGCCAGCACACCAATCTGAAAAGATCCCCCACCTGAGTGCGTAGCAAGCTCTAGTGGATGGAGTCCTGGCGTTATTCAGCGTGCCCTGAACAGACACATCTAGCTGCTCAACGATTGAGTTGATTGGAGGCACCTCTGGGACCTTGTTCCCCCTTGGTGATGGACATAGTACACTACCACAGTACTGTTTATCCTCACGAGGACGTGTTGGTGTTGCAACACCGGCAGGAATCTCTGCAAGACAAGATGGATGGCCTTCAGGTCGAGGACGTTGATGTGCTCCAACGTCCATGGGGGCTGCCACATGCCCCTCGCCGTCCGTCCTTCCCAGACAGCTCCCCAGCCTGTCAGGGACGCATCTGTCGAAATGACCGGTCTCCTGTGGGGAAGGCCCCCCAGTGGGACACCTCGGAGCAAGAACTCCCGGTCCCTCAAAGGGTGCAGGGCTCGAATGTAAGCCCGGGACACATGCAGCATCACCTGCCTGTTGCCCTTCGGGTGAAGACAGAAGGCATTGAACCAGCACTGCAGGGGGCGTGCCCTCAGCAGGCCAAGAGGAACTACCGCTGCAGCTGCTGACATCAAACCCAGCAGCTTCTGGACCCTGTGGGTGGTCACGAGACCGACCAAGCTGAAATGACCCAGCATGCCGAGCAAGCGGTCTGCTCTCCACGGAGTGAGAGACGCCGCCATGCCGACTGGGTCGAGAAGGACACCAAGGAACTTCGCCTGTTGGCGGGGTTGCAGGTCGGCCTTCATGTGGTTGACTGAAGCCCAAGAATTAAATGTGGGCCATCTTGAAGGGCAGCACCTTGAGATAACGATTCAAGGGCCTGAGGTTGAGAACGGGCCGATGACCGCCATCCCTCTCGGGAAGAATAAAAGAACCCAGAAGAAACACGGGTCTTGCAGGACGTTACCTTAACCCCTGAAAACACAGGGGGGCGCCGTTGAAATTGCAATCGGCAACCACGAGCCACCATGGCTACGACCCAAGGGTCTGGGACAATCCCCTCCCAGGAGGTCCGTGACAACTGGGAAGGACAATCGACGGGCACCCATGGAATGCTATGCGGGAATGCTATGCGGGACCGCCACCGCGGCCCGCACCCCTACCTGTGCCTCGCCGTTGACCCCCTCTACCCCTGGAATGGGAATACGGGGCCGATCTCTGGTCAGGTGGACAAAATTGCCAGTCACCAGAGGCCTGTGGGTTTTTTCCCCCCGGCGAAGGCCAGGCCGGCAGCCGCGGCCTATAACCGCCTACAGACGGTTGACCAACGCTGACCGTTACGGCACACATGCTGGACAGCTTCCCTCGACGCTGCAGCACGTTCAGCGCGGTCGAGCACCTCCTGGGATCCTGGGTGGAAAACATGCCCAGGGACAACTGGGAGATTCAGCAGCTCCTGCTTGATAGGCTCTGGCAGGGAGGTCTGTGCCAGCCAAACCTGCCTGCGGCACAACACTGCGGAACCCATGGCGTCTCCCACATCACGGGTCAGCTGGGCGTGGGATGACAGAGCTGCATCCAGCAGGGCCCTGGCGTCCTGGTCGTCTCGACTCAGCGTCTTGCGAAGCGACGCCAGCGTAATGGCCAGAGCGTTACCCATCCGGGCTGCTCGTGCTGCTGCATTAAAAGTATGAGTGGCCAGGCGGTCCGTCTTCGCGCACTCCTTACGGGGGCAGCGTGGATTGGGTGACACACCAGTGAGGCCCAGAGATGTCAAGGCGGCCATTGACTGCTTGACCGGTGGCATGTCCCCGAGTCCAGTCTTCACGGGGTACGTGGCCGTTGCTAGCTGGCGGCAGCCTGCATTGAACTGCGGGCGCTGCGTCAACTTACCCCATGACGACCTCAGCATTGCCGTGTAGTCAGGCGGCACCGGCACGGGGGGTGGTGGGGTAGCACAAGGGATGCCCTCCCAGATACCTACCATGGGAGCCGGAGCAGGTGTGGGCGCCTCAAGGCCCATGATGTTCGCAGCGCTCAGCACCAGTGACATCAGGGAGCCGACGGGGACCTCTTCCGCCCCCACGGAGCTGTCACCCAGCTCTGTAGAGCCTGTCTGCAGATCTCCCATGAGGTCGTCACCTGTGTGGGGAGCGCAGAGAGATAGCACATCCGCATTGTCCCGTTCCTCCTCCTCACCATGGCTCCCAGGCCTGGATGAGAGGGCGCCCTCCTGGCCAGGGGGCAGGGTATCCGAAGAAGAGGCCTGGCGATCTACCAGCCTGTCCATCTTCTGTGCTAGAGCCTGGAGAGCAGAGAGGATCTGGAGCGACTCCGCGCTACCACCCTCGGTCGCTGCAGCCGTCGCCAGACGCTCAGCAGGACGCTCAGCCGGACGCTCGGCCAGACGCTTAGCCGGAATGGGTGCAGCTCTCTGGGACGGCCTGTGGGGGGACCCACGCTGCCGGCCCCGCTTGTGACTCCGCTTACGACCATGCCCACTGAAGGGGAATGGCCGGCCAGAGGAACGTCGCCTCTCTCGTCGGCCCTCATGCACGTGGCCGGATATCAGGGCCGCCCGTCGTTGTCTCTCACCCCTGGAGAGGTCGCAGGCAGCGCTGCAGGGGTGGTCAACGTCCTCCAGGACGTGTGTAGCCCCAAGACACATGGGGCACTCCCTGTGCCCATCACTGGCACTCATGGAGGCGCTGCAGATCCAGCAGTAGTGGGAAGCCATCGCAGGCCCAAGAAGCCTAGGCGGCATTGATGCCTGGAGCCCTCCTCGACCAGTCCACCAAGGTATGACGGTGGCCCGCACCAGCGCACGAATGCACCTAGCAGGCGCACACTAGCCCAACCGACTGCGAACAGCAGTCTAGGGTGCCACAGAACCACAGAGGTGGCCCGCACCAGTGCACGAATGCACCTAGCAGGCGCACACTAGCCCCACCAGCTGCGAACAGCAGTCTAGGGTGCCACAGAACCAGAGAGGTGGCCCGCACCAGCACACGAATGCACCTAGCAGGCGCACACTGGCCCCACCAGCTGAGGACAGGGGTATAGGGCGTGGCGAGGAGGCGACAGAGAGGAGCACTTCAGCGGTCCACAGCACAGAAACAGAAAGTATAAAGCCAAAAACAGGCTATACAATAAACAGAGAACACCTCAGAAATATGTCACGGGACTATGGTGAAGGGAATAGTTTCTCTGGGGACTATTTACAATGTTACACTAAGCCAAGATGGCGGCCCGCTGTGACCAGTTGTAAACAAAGCCTTCATTCAATCGTCTATCTATTAGCCCATTAACTACAGCTGGTTAGTGGGTAAAATAATGTTCTGTGATTGGTGCGTGGGTTTGGGGAGTGCTTTTTATACCCCAGGAAATGAAGAGTTAGCAAGTTCGGCTGGAGGGGGATCTGACTGGCAGCACGGGCATACAGGCACACGGGCTAAAGACGGATTCAACGGGGGCTGACGATCCGACAAGGAGGACGTGAACGGACCGAAGTGAATGTGCTGTGGAACGGGTACCCTGCAGCTACGGATTCTACGTTTATGTTGGAAGAGGACCAACCACGTTACGACTCGACCGCTTGGATCTCGGACGAGCTGTAGACGTCCGCCTGGCTATGAGCTAAGTGTCTCCTGTATATTTGCCTGTGTGTTTGGTGGGCCATTCCACAACGTGTAACTTAATAACGCTTCTGCCGTGCATCGTTATTGTGCGCCTGTGTTCCCCCTGCTCTGCAAGACAAGTGGCGGCTCTCCTCCCCTCCCCTCGGGCACAAGTTGCTGCTACATTTATCTTCTGTCCAGACCTTAGTTCACCCTGTTACCGAGTGTGTGTGACCTGTTTGAAGTGCCTCACTGTTTGCCTCACTGTTTGAAGTGCCTCCCTGTTTGCTGTGTTCTTGCTGTGGAATTGCTGTGGATTGCTTCACGTGTGCTGAACTGCCTGACGTAGCCTGAAGGTTACACGCGTAACCTGTGCCTCTGATTGGGATACCAAGTAGCCTCATTTGCCTGCAGGCCTCATTGGGAGCTTGCCTATCTGAACACTGACTAGCCTGCCATTTGCCTGTCCCCCTGCAGACCTTATTGAGAGCTTGCCTATCTGAACACTGACTAGCCTGCCATTTGCCTGTCCCCCTGCAGGCCTTATTGAGAGCTTGCTTATCTGAACACTGACTAGCCTGCCAATTGCCTGTCCCCCTGCAGGCCTTATTGAGAGCTTGCCTATCTGAACGCTGACTAGCCTGCCATTTGCCTGTCCCCCTGCAGGCCTTATTGAGAGCTTGCCTATCTGAACGCTGACTAGCCTGCCATTTGCCTGTCCCCCTGCAGGCCTTATTGAGAGCTGGCCTATCTGAACACTGACTAGCCTGCCATTTATTTGCCTGTCCCCCTGCAGGCCTTATTGAGAGCCTGCCTATTTGAACACTGATTAGCCTGTCATTTACCTGCCCCCTGTGGGCCTTCTTGAGAGCTTGCCTATCTGAACACTGACTTGCCTGCCATCTACCTGCTCCCCTACAGGCCTTATTGAGAGCTTGCCTATCTGAACACTGACTAGCCTGCCATTTATTTGCCTGTCCCCCTGCAGGCCTTATTGAGAGCCTGCCTATTTGAACACTGATTAGCCTGTCATTTACCTGCCCCCTGTGGGCCTTCTTGAGAGCTTGCCTATCTGAACACTGACTTGCCTGCCATCTACCTGCTCCCCTACAGGCCTTATTGAGAGCTTGCCTATCTGAACACTGACTAGCCTGCCATCTACCTGTCCCCCTGCTGGCTTTATCGAGCGCTTGCCGAACTGAACACTGACTAGCCTGCTAGCCAAACACCCCCCTGCTGGCTGCACCTGAACCCGGGTCGACCAAGCGCCGACTGACCTGTGCTAAGTAACCCAGCTCTTGTTCTGTGCCTCTGTCTCATCAGCTGTGTTTTAGGGAGACTGTTGGGAGCCGACACCGTGTCCAGGACAAGCCATCCAGCCCCGCCGAGTGGCCGAGGGGAACAGTGCCCTTTTTGCCTTTTTCCCCACACGGGATCAGACTGGCCCAGCCCAGTCTTGGACTTTGCCCTCTTTTTGACTCTTCCCTCCTGGGAGAACCCCTCTTTTAAACATTTATAATAAATCATATTGTTTTTAACGTATTCCCTGTGTCTTGGTCTATTGGGTGGGTGTGGTCTGCTCCCCAGTGTAGAGTGTAGAAAAGTGGTCGCACAGGCGCCCCCTGCTGGGTCACAAATAAATCCAGGCAACACTCAAAAATAAACCTCTCACAGCACAAGCAGGCTAGAGGAATACAAAATAGCACAGCAACGTAATCACTTACCGTGCAACAACAACAAACCCCTCCCTGCACAAGCAGGCTAGAGTATCCTGTATCTTGCTCCGCCCCTTAATGATCTTTGGTGATAGGCAGAACGAAGGTGATCCAAGGGACAATTTTATCACCATTGCTCTTTTCTATGTATACAAACGAGTTTGAGATTCACCACAAACATTTTAAACTACTAAAATATGCAGACGATATGGCCTTGGTTGCCCTACTACAGAAAGGAGATACTGACAGAGAACACCTATACTACAATTATGGGGTAACCCTACAAGACTGGTGTCAAACTAGTTTTTTAGAAATTAATGCCAGCAAGACAAAAGAACTCATTATCCAAAATGAGAGAGGGAGGATACAGCCAATAATGATCAAGGGACAGACAGTGGAAATGGTCGATAATTTCAAATATCTTGGCACACTTATCGATGAGAAACTTACTTTTAAGGAGAATACAGATTATATTTTTAAGAGGTGCTCTCAGCGACTCTATCTGCTTCGAAAGCTTAACAATTTTGGAGTGAATCAGAACATCCTGGAAACTGTATACAAAAGCTTAGTGGAAAGCGTCCTATCTTTTAATATGATTATGTGGTATGGTAATCTAAACACCCAAAGAAGAAATAAACTGCAGAGAATAGTGAGCATAGCCTCAAAAATTATAGGTAAGCCACAAAGACACTTAAGCAGTATTTACCAAGAGCGTATCAAAAAGAAAGCTGAAAAAGTCACAGCGGACCCCTCCCATCCACTACATAGTGAATTCCAACTACTACCTTCAGGGAGGCGTTTTAGAGTACCTACAGCAAATAGAAACATTTAAAAAAATCCTTTGTCCCTAATGCTGTGAAGGTGCTAAATAGCAATTAGGGCACACATAAGGATAGAATTGGCAAACTTCTTAATTAGGCTACCATTTTTTACCTATTTATTTATTTATTTAGTACTTTTGTAAAGCCAACCAGTGAATGCTACTTTTTCATGAAATGTATTGACTGTGGTTGTCTGTCTTGCTGTCTTGGTTACGTACTGTTTGTAATGTCCTGTCTTTCATGTATCCCTGTATTGTATTGGTGAAACCGAAGGCAAATTTTCACAATCTGTGGACAATAAAGTTTTCGTATTCGTATCGTATTCCTTTTTAGACCGTAGTGACGGTCATCCCTCGGTCTCACAGATCCATAGTTACATTCGTAACCTACGTTCTCTCCCTACCACCCCTTGCTGATGCCCTAGGTGTTCGACCCCCATCCCTTGTTTCAATACGCTATTTTACAGCTTGGTTTGATAAGTGCTGGGGACATACATTTTATATGATCTTAACGATGTTGAGGACTGTTGCGTAGTGAATCTAAATATTGGTCGTTTATCGAAGAACAGTAGCCTACCATGCCTTACCATTATCTTTGATATTTCAGTGCATGGTTTTGAATATTTTAACAGTTGCCAAAAATATAAGGGATTCAGTCAGTCGAGTTTATTTGATATTCGCGGCATATAAACGCACGATCAAAACTTCTGACATGCATACTGACGACTGTCCCTCAGAGTCTCTGTCAATCTCAGACTCTCACAAAATTAATGAAGCAAGTAAAATGCAAGATGCACGGGAAGTAGGAGTATGAATGATGTAGCCTACGTTTCTTAATGATTGTCGAAATGTTTCTTTCGGGGGAAACACATCCGGCATAGTCCAGCAATATCGTTATCATTAATTCACCATGATAAACTGCAGTCGTAGCTTGACGTACAGTAGGCCTATAGCCTACGGTAGGCCTATGCCTATCTCTGAATCAACATGAACATGAGTACTTATATCTAAGTTGCTAGAACTTTATTTTGCGTATAGGTCTAGTCAATGGTGAAAATGAATCACCGCTCACTGCCCTATCGCCCTTGCTAATTTGCTAATATTCCACACAAATAATGACATCTTGGACAGCTTAAGCAAACTGTTTCATGTGCTTGCATATAGGTTTACGTGTTTTTCTGATAGCAATGTTAAATGCCAGCATTAATCACTTTAATGCTGGCTGGGTTTAAATTAGACACGTCGACACATGGGTGCCTCTCAACATCCCTCCTCGATGCTCGGTTCTCCGCCTATCACATTGTTGCCGCCCCATCATTTTATTTAGATCAGTGAGGACGAGAATCGAGGAAGCAAGTGAGGATCTATAAAAGTCAAATGATTGGCACCCAATGACAGAGACAACGGTGTTCGAACACCGGAGGTAGCGAAATGCGACACAGGTGCTTTCTGGAAACAGCTGTAACACTGTCGTTGTTTGATCGCAAGTTGCGTCCCCCAAGAGCAACTTCACACATCAGATCAGCTTGTAGGCAATTATTGGTAATATTTTGTATAGACATTAGGCTAGGCCTATATATCACCTGCCATAAACATTCTCACTTGGCCTTGACAGACAATAGTGCGAAATTCCCGACAATCATGCGCGTAGGAACGTAGTTAGCATTTGGGGGGACAAGAATAATGTCTGTCACGCGCGCCCAGCGCGCGCCCATTTTTTAAAAAAAATATTAATAAATAATATTGGTCCTCTGTAAGATGACGCTTTGAAAATATGTATTTCAGTCTTTTTCTTTGATCACCTGTTTTTGGAACTGAACATCTGCACATATTCAGAACACATTTCTAAAGGCTGGCTTACATTGCACGATTTTGGTCTGTTTTAACAGTCGGCGACTAAATTTCCAAAATCGGGCGGAAATCTTGGGAGTTGTACTGAAATCGCAGCGCGCTCCCGTCATCTAATCGTTTAGTGTAAGGTGCCAATCTTAGCGGTTTTAAGTCCGTCGGAGGCAGTCTTTTTCTAGTTTTGCCGTTACGACAATATCAAACATGTTTGATATTATCGGAAGTCTTTTCAGTCGTGGCTCATGCAAATAGTGACGTGAACATTAAAAACCAATAGTAACCTCCTTGCGCGAACATGAAACAGGAAGGGGCAAAATAGGCGACAGCTGTAGCCTTTATGATTATTTGTTATTTCATTTCTTATAATTTATTAGTCGGTTGTTCTACGTGACAGAACAGCTCTATATCTGTTAGTGATGTCACACATCAAACAATGCTGCAGAAACGCGAAAAAATTACTTTGATATGAGTAGGCTATCATGTGATTTCCTGTGAATGATGACGTGTAGCCTATTGCACGATGGAAATAATTTGAAGGAATCTAGCAGCAGTCTTGTAAATAGTGACCCACAGTCTTTGCAAAATCCTAATCTGAGACTGGCCTGTGACTAGACTGTGACTAAAACCTCAATGAATTGTCTTTAGATGTGAGAGGGTCTGAGACTGTAGTTTTTCAAAAATCTTTTCCAAATCTTTGCAAAGTCTGGCAATGTAAGGTAGGCTTAAAACGCACACAGCTATGTCTGTAGGACAACCTAAACTGACTCCCCCAATGCTTCCCCGCAACACATTTATAAAGGTTGGTTGCATAAACGTTGCTTAAATGAAAATGTTTCTTCTTCTTGACTTTTCATATTCCATCTAAAGCCTACCTTACACTGATAAGATTTGGGAAAGATTCTTCAAAGATTGTAGTCTTTTCACTAATGCCCCTCATTCAAACTTTACTCAAAAGACTACAGTCTTTCAAGAATCTTTCCCAAATCTTGCCAGTGTAAGGTAGGCTTAAGTAAATTTTATGTCAGCTGACAGATGGACGCGCGTTTCGGGCACGAATGAATGGGTTTGCCCTAAGGTTAAATGGAGGCGCAGGGAGCTGTGGCTATTGTTAGGCTACCTGTATGCAGACAACTCAACAAAGTTACGTGGTTAGGAGATTACTGTATGCTGCATTGCCGTGACCCCTTCCTTGTGGATTGTTCTCATTGGAATACAGCTAACGAACGCGAAAGTTGAGATTGCGTTGAACATCAGTGTTGGAACGACTACTCAACAAACTGTGAGATAAACATTGTTGTTCGTGTCTGAGATCTCGTTGTCGTTTTAGACTGTCGGATTCTTATGCTTATTGTTTGAACTTATGGACACTGAACTTGGGGAGGTTGTTTGTGCTTTACGAAGCTTTGTGTTAATTATAGGCTACCGATATTCAATGCGGTTGCTCATCCGCCTGTAACCTGTGCCTAATCTTCCCTCGGAGTGCCCATAATTTCGCTTAAAGTGAAGTGAATATTCCTTTCCATATAGGCTATTAAAAATCACGAATCAATCAGAAGGAGATATGCAATATCAACGTACTTTGTTAGCCTATATTCGTTAAAACAATAGCAATTGGCATCTTAACAAAACACTGGATAAGGAAGGACATCTAATAATGGCAACATGGCAAAGAAGAAAATGTGGACATCCCTTGGCCGATCACATGCCAGTTGCCTCTCCCTTCCACGCTATGACCTGGTCGATCACTTTGTCCAGATGGTCTATGTATCTATTGCAGACATCGGCTGTGAGTTTGTTTTGCCAAACACACTTGATTGCAGCGATCAGTGCGTCTCTGTTCATGGGTTTGGCCTCACAACGAATGTATCTTTTCATGGAAGCCCACACTAACTCGATGGGGTTCAGATCAGCGACTCTGCCGGCGTCGGTACCCAGTTGATCCCCTACTCCCCTCACTTTGAATGCAAGCCTTGACACTTTTCGCTGTGTGTTTCGGATCGTTGTCTTGGAAG
This sequence comes from Sardina pilchardus, assembly GCF_963854185.1. Taxonomy (NCBI): domain Eukaryota; kingdom Metazoa; phylum Chordata; class Actinopteri; order Clupeiformes; family Clupeidae; genus Sardina; species Sardina pilchardus. Next base: position 31,070,010 of record NC_084994.1, on the reverse strand, counting down.
AATCTATGTGTAGACATATGGAAATGCTCCCTTAAAGAGTCACTTCACCCCATAACTCCACCCACTTCACATTTCTGAAAACGGCTTTGAAAATGGGCGAGACGTTCTGAAATTTGGAGAGAGAGTGCAGCACTGCTGCAACCAAAGATCCTTAAGGCGTAGCAAGATACGTCGTCGTAGTTCATGTCTATGGGCGCAAAACGGGGATCACTTCCTCTGCATAAAGAGGCGCGTCATTGCGTGTCAGACGTATTCATGGGTTTCATCAGGTCCCTTTCCACAGGTGTACAAAATCAAGCACTCGATTATCAATGCTTGATGATGTTCCAAAATAATCTTGCTGCTCTTTCAAGCCCTCTACATTTATTAGTTCTAATATGGAAGTAACACACACAAAGCATACATTTCAAGGAATTGAATAAAAACATCAATGGAATAATGGAAATATGTCGCTGCTCTCATTAAGTTACCCCAGCGCCATCTGATCGTCGTTAGCACAAATCAGGATTTGGTTCAGCTGGCTGGCTAATGTGTTGTCAAGGTAGAGCGTACGTAGCAACCGGCCAATAAGCAGAATAAACAAGAGGGACACACCTGATATAAAGTCGATTTTCTCCAGACGGGAATGCTCAAAAATGCTAAAAAGGTACCTGAAGTGGTCAGAAGGGGTTGAGGGTCATGAAACCGTGCCCAAAATTCACATTCCTAACTCTAGAGAATGGAGATTTTGGCATATAGTTGAAATTCTGATCTATGTCCATAGACTTCAATGGAACAGTTGCTGCCTCTGCTCTGCATAAAGGGGGATTTTGACCCCCCCTCTTGCGATTCGGATTCCAGGAAGTGGCTTCTCATGAAGTATCTTGCTCCGCCCTTAATTATCTTTGCTGCAACCAATCAACCATGGTGATTTCGTGTCAATCTGGGAATGAGTGCTGCAGACATGGCTTATCACAGGTAGGCTAATCAGGGCAGCAGTTGTTTGGGCGTTTCAGTCCTAATTTGTAACGACCCGGTGACGTAGTGTCGGACTAGAAGTGCAGGACAACGTCAGCATTCCAATAGTATTTTGGACCAACATGCCATGGCATGTTTTCAAACGGTAGTATGCGCGAGAGAGCAATATCTCCAATACAAAATCAGACGAAATGTTACTTTTGTCGAGAAACACGATTTTTGTCAATATTAACCCTGGTAATAGTACAGTTCACCACTTATAAGTATTTTCAATCAATCAACAGCTCAAAAAACCTATTTTAGGGTGCAGTGACCCTTTAAGTATGGGCCGGCAACTTTTTTAATGATCTCCTCAGAGTAGAACTGTTGATCCATTATACCGTCGAAAATGACAAGCGGGCCAGGTCCACAGCGAGAGATCCCACCCCAAACATGCAGTTTGACTGGGTGTTTCACTCTTGGTTTGAAAAAAAGTTTGTGTGAAAGTTCGGACAACTCCGAACTTACCCGGCCCTACCCCCTAGTGTTACCTCCGGCTATTATGTTAATGAGTTGTTTTTCTGGACAGATAATGACGCCTAAATGCGGCCGCGCTGTTTTCAGTCAGTCACACTGATTTGTTTTGTGCAAATCTAACAACTGAGATGCATCCCCTAATCATTAGGCTATAGGTCAAAAAAGACAAGTAGAACACACAAACAACCATATGATTCATGAGATCATATCCTTTTCAAATAAATTAAGTCACCGTTATTGCCTCCACGGGGCAATTGTGTTTCCTAGCGTCTTGAAACTTTCTTCTGTGAACTGAAAGTCCGATCAAACTTTATTCAAAGGCGGTCCATAATTCAAATGAAATTGTTTTCTAACGAAAAACTCCTAACTTTTATAAAAGGCCCAAATAATAGAATATTTAAATAGGCAAGATGTTTGTGGTGCGTCGGGAAATGGGACATTTTATTTTTAATTGTTTCCCGCTTGATCAAAACCGTTCATTGTTGAACGTCCAAGGCACATTTGTAAAATAAAATAGGCCTAGGAGAAACTATATGGTTTATGCTCTCTTATGCTGTTTCATTCCGAACCAAAAGCGAAGGAGGGAGAATGAATTACGAACGTTTCACTTTTGCATAGGCTAAATAATTCCTGAACGGTTTTAGTAAAATAGGCCTACATGATTATGGTTTATATATGGTTTATGCTCTCTTGTGCTGTTTCATTAAAGACCGAAAGCGAAGGAGGGAGAATGAATTAGCCTACGAACGATTCACAATTTAGGCTATGCAAAAGTGAAACGTTCGTAGGCTAATTCATTCTCCCTCCTTCGCTTTCGGTCTTTAATGAAACAGCACAAGAGAGCATAAACATAAACCATATTCCTGTAGGCCTATTTTACTTTACAAATTTCACAACTGTCAGCTTACATTTCAAACAAATATATAGCCTAATATAGGCAAGAGGTTTGTGGTGTGTCAAATTATTATTTTTTTTAATTGTTTCCCGCATTTAGAATCAAGAATTACATTCGTGAACCATTTTGTTTTGTTGCCAGCATAAAAACAAGCGTAGGCTATGCATCAGCCTATCCACACATTTGAAATAAAATGTAATTGACCCAAATACGAGAACACAAGTTGCGCTTTGGACATATGTGGAATTTAGTGGAAACTGGCCTCGTGACCTCATGAAACCATGACAGCAAAACAAACCTAAACGAAACAGCCAGATGCCTCTTCATAAAATAGGCTAACAGAAGACACCTTCATAAACAATAACAAGTTTTGTCGTGAGACTAGGCTATTAAAAGCAGAAAAGATGTTCAGCTTGCTTCGGGATTGAATTCAATTTGGGACTGTATGCCGTCGGAATGCCGACATTCATAACCCTGCTCACAAGTGCCACCTGGTGGTTGTTTGGGACATTGCAGCTTCACTTGGGAAAAATAAATAAAATACACGTGATTCACAAGTGATTCTCATGAGAATCTCACGTGAAAGCGGCCAATGTCAACCAACACCCACTGTAAGTATATGGCTGTTCATAGTTCCACATACTTATCACATATACAAAGTATGAGCCGACTTGGCCGACCCCCATCTTCCTACCTCCTGTTGGTTTTGCCTGGTTTTCTCGTGCAATGACTCTTAAGAGAGGAGAGGGGTTTAAAAAAAAAGTGGTGCTCATTAAATACAGGAATTTTCAGCCTTTTTTTTAGGACACGTCTAACACATTTGAAGAGCCATATCTCAGAAACTAAACAAGATACCCAGCTAAAATGTTGGTTTTCTTCTAATGAGACGTGGAGGAACATTTGGACCAAAAATCAGGAAAAACTGAGGACCATGGTGTCGGACCTGTTCCAACTGATATGGAATTGCCCTAATGTATTCAAATATGCAAATTATCTCATTAACTATGCATGATATAAAAATGTCCCAAGCAGAAATGGATTCTACGCAGAAAAGTACTATAGAATCAATTGAGAAAAGTTTGGTAGTGACCTTTATTAGATCGTTCTGGGTTTTTCCCTGTCTATTCCTTTCACACTGATTCCACAAATACGTTAACTGTGTTTGTTGATATAATAAACAATTGGCTATCAGAAAAATGCAATATAAACAAGCTAAGAAAACAAGCAGGATAGAACATAGAACTATATTAAAAATATATACATTGAACACAGATCAACCAACAACTGTTACTCTACATGTAGGTCATCTGAGAAATCTCTCTCTCTGTCTGATGTCTCTTGATCACTGCTGAGTAGGAAGTCAGATGAAGAAGATGATGATGCAGAAGTAGTATCAATAGAAGATATTATATTTTCATTTGAGGTTGTAGCATCCTTTTTCAGACCTCTTTTCGGAAGTTTCCTTCTTTTGTTTTTTACGCTCTCATCTTTTCCGAAAAGAGGTCTGCAAAAAGATGCTGAAAAAGTGACACGAGTAGTCACACGACCAAGTATGGTGAGACAACACACAACATAGGCTTAGTTCACACTGGCAATCAAAATACGATTTTTTGCTTATCTGGATTGTATCTAGCTTGAATTTTGGGTAGTCTGAACGGCACCAAACCGCATGAAATGCGATTTTTCCAATGCTGATTCGCACCACATACGGAGGTGGTTTCAATATCACTTACTATCGGATATGACTCAATCTGAACAGTTGAACAACTTGAATAGGATTTCAACGTGCCCCTTTCGTCATTTACACTGCGACAAACAATTGCAACGTAATTCTGAGTGATGGAAGTGATTGATTGATTAATTCAGCGCGTGCGCCAGGGCTACCAGCAAAACAAAAACCAACGTCAGACTCAAGTCATAATTTTATGGTGAAACATGGAAAACTGTAACGTAAAGGGTGACAAGGTATTTGCGCCGCGGCTACGCATAATAAGTTGGAAAATATAAAAAATAAATCCACTTTCATCCATGACGACTTGGTTGTGTACAACTCTACCTAATGAATCCAGGTGTGTGTAATTTATATCGGATCTGAGAATTGCACGCCAAGACCGGATGTGATCGGATGTGATCACTTGCAATATGCAATGAGAACAGTCAGTCAGAAAGATCAGGTTCTGATCGGATATGCAAGACATCCGATTTCGACTGCCAGTGTGAACTAAGCCATAGCTATCCATCTTGCCCGCTTAGAAATGCACCATGTTTAATTTTGTCTCAACATACTTGGTCATGTGACTATGTGTTACTGTATTTTCATAGGGAAAACATGGAGATGTTTGGTCGATTCAAAATTCATCTTTGTTTGGATCCTAATGAATTAACTAGGCTAGCTAAGTGCTATCAAAATAGCGCGCCAGAAACAGTGAGTGCACACATTGAAACGTGAGAGGTATGTATTAACTCGTCCTAGTTAAGGGAATAACATACTGTAGTTTAATATGAAAAAACGGTGAAGTGTTCCTTTAAGCTTTTAAGAGCAATTCTAACAACAAATTTGACAACAATAAACAACAACCACAACTAGAAATGCAATTCCAAGGAATTACCAGTGCATGAAAATGCAAAAATGTATAGATAGATAATGTAGATATGGTTACTAAGGTGTAGCCAGGGTGAACATGATGGTTGCATAGTTTAAAGAGAGTTGATATTGTGAAGGTAGACAGTTTAAAGCTTAAACATTCCAGTTCTAGCTTAACTAATGATTTTGTAACAGGTATGTTAAAATGTTAACTATGTTAACAATGATAACCAGGTTGATTGGTTTACTTAGCTAATGATTTCCAACAGTTATGGTAAAAATGCTAACAATGCTAACTATGTTAACAATGCTAACCAGGTTGATCAGCTAACTTAACCAATGATTTCTAACAGTAATGTTAAAAATGCTAACTATGCTAACAATGCTAACTATGCTAACAATGTTAACTTAAAGCAGTTATGCTAAAAATGCTTATTATGCTAAAAATGCTAACAATGCAAACCAGGCTGATTAGCTAACTTAGCTAATCATTTCTAGCAGTTAAGCTGAAAATGTTAACTATGCTAACAATGCTAACTAGGTTGATTAGCTAACTTAGCTAATCATTTCTAGCAGTTAAGCTAAACATGCTAACAATGCTAACTATGCTAACCATGCTAACTAGCTAACTTGCTAGTGAGGACTTTTATTTTGAAACATTTGTTGATGGGGTATCCATGGTGGCCACTATCAGGAATAAAGAAGTTACTGTAGTAAAATCGTGTTGGTTGCTATGGAAACGGTCATAATCGCTTAATTTTAATGGTTGCTATGTTGGTTGCTAGGTACATGGAGGTTTCATGTAGTTGACTGGAGGCATAGTTGATGACAACTGACAGTTGGAATGGTTGAACAGTTAAATAGTTGAGTAGTTTCAATGGTTAAATGAATTAATAGTGTATTATTGCAGTGAGGACTTTTATTTTGAAACATTTGTTGATGGGGTATCCATGGTGGCCACTATCAGGAATAAAGAAGTTACTGTAGTAAAATCGTGTTGGTTGCTATGGAAACGGTCATAATCGCTTAATTTTAATGGTTGCTATGTTGGTTGCTAGGTACATGGAGGTTTCATGTAGTTGACTGGAGGCATAGTTGATGACAACTGACAGTTGGAATGGTTGAACAGTTAAATAGTTGAGTAGTTTCAATGGTTAAATGAATTAATAGTGTATTATTGCAGTGAGGACTTTTATTTTGAAACATTTGTTGATGGGGTATCCATGGTGGCCACTATCAGGAATAAAGAAGTTACTGTAGTAAAATCGTGTTGGTTGCTATGGAAACGGTCATAATCGCTTAATTTTAATGGTTGCTATGTTGGTTGCTAGGTACATGGAGGTTTCATGTAGTTGACTGGAGGCATAGTTGATGACAACTGACAGTTGGAATGGTTGAACAGTTAAATAGTTGAGTAGTTTCAATGGTTAAATGAATTAATAGTGTATTATTGCAGTGAGGACTTTTATTTTGAAACAGTTGTGGAAAGAGGAAATGTAGTCTTCACAGAGAGATTGTATGCTTAAAGCCTGAGAGAGAGAAAGCTGCTGCAGGTGGGGCTGGCCACCTGGCATAAGATTCTAATTGCTTAACGACCCGATTGTGATGTCATAGAGGCCAATGTTAATACTGCGTTCATGCACCTCGGACCTTCGAAAATTTCTGACCTCCGATAGCGGAAAAATGACATGAACGCTAGGTCGGGTTGGATTTTTTGCTCGGAGACTCGTGCGGAAGTTTTGTGCCCCGAGGTGTCCGACTTGACGTCACTATCATATTCTCCAACCACGACGGCCTCCCTTGCAACAACACAAGAGGTGAATTTCACTGTCATTACGAATAGGCAGGGTAATTTGTCACTAAATTAACAACACAGATAGAAACACTCGCCCAAGACAATTTCCTTCTTGCTCAACCATACTAAGCAGTTGTAATAACGTATTTATGCGTTTCCTGTATTTATTTTCCGAACTGATCTCATGAACACAATTTTTTCGGAGGTCGGGACTTTTTAAAGGCAGGTCCTCCGAGGTTCCGAGCTGCATGGACGCAGTATAAGTCTATGGGGAAATTTTGAATAGTTTTTATTTTATAGTCAAAAAAGTATAAACTTACAAAGTTAAAAAATAAATAGCAGCATTCTCCTATTGAAGACCTACGTTACAACATTTGAATGAAGTTTCAAAGTTAAACGGTTCAAGCTGAATAGAAAAAATGAAATTGGTAAGCGGAATAATAATAAGAAGTCTTGGAAGAACAGTACAGTGCATTTTCATGCACTGTAATAACTGCGTCAATGAGGTAGTAAGTGCATCAATGAGTGCAATTCTCTGAATAGGATAAGTAAGACTAGACTAGTACTGCTATGAGAGGAGATGTTCTCTGAAGAGCTGGGTGTTCAGACTTTTTTGAAGATGGAGAGGGATGTCCCTACCAGTGTTGGTAGTAACTGCGTTTAAGTATAACGCCGTTACTAACGGCGCTACTTTGTCAGTAACGAAGTAATCTAATTAATTACTTTTCTCATCGTTGCAACGCCGTTATCGTTACTGAGAATTTAAAGCGTTGCGTTACTACAATTTGGCTGAATGAAGCGAGTTCACTGGATAGGATCATGGAATACCCTCCCCTGAGCTATAAATGTAGGCCTATATTAGCCTAATCACCCTTGACAGACTAGGCATAGCGACCAAGATACTGTACATCAGAGTGGAATATGGAAATAATTTCATTAAAGGCACACTTCTAACTTCAGGAGGGGAAAAAAGACTTAATACTCCAAATCCAAGCCATTTCATTTGCACGTAGCGAACTTCCCACAATAGCTTATAGGCATAATAGTGACAAGTAAATGTGCACTTTATCTGTCTGTCGGATTTCTATAGTTTCTTGACAGGGCTACTTCACTGAAACTGAACGTTATTTTCAAAGGAGGACCCTATACATTTTAAAGATAGCCTATTTTATTTTTGAGGGCTTCTGATGTCGGGGGTTACCTTACAGTAAAATTAATCATCATTAGCCTATTACCTATCTCTGCTGCATAGCCTACATTTCGTCAGGGCCGTTCAACTGGAGAAGGGGTTGATTTACTCCTGTAGATTGCAAATATAGACTTGCTGCGACTTCCGAACAGTTTTGTGAGTGCTACTTTGTTAATATTTGGGAAACTGCGAGTAAGGGGCGGCCGCGACCGCGCAGCCCTGGCTGCCGAAGTGCCACGAGAGCACAACAAATCGTCAGAAACAATATATTTAAGCTCACAATAATCAGACCGGCCCAAAACGTTAACGGCCCACCGGGAATCCTCCCGCATCTCCCGATAGCCACCCCGGCCTTGGCTGGGTGGGCGGATGCCATGCGCACGTTCTGACTTCCACCCACTAATTGTACCGAATAATTGGTTTTATTCTTCAATCAGTTAGGCTATAATAAATATGTATGACGTTAAAGATGTTATATAACATAAAAATTAACGTCAGTTACTTTGCTGAGTAACTAATTACTTTTACAGTGTGGTAACTGAGTTACTAACTCAATTACTTTTTGGCAGAAGTAATTTGTAACGGTAACTAATTACTTTTTTAAAGTAAGATGACCAACACTGGTCCCTACTCTAGTCCACCAACGAGGAACGACAGATGAGAAAAGTTTTGATTGGCGTGAGCGTGCTGGTGAAAGAGCTATACATCGCTCGGCTGAGGAGCGCAACGGTCGTGTGGTAGCATATGCCTGTATGAGGGCATTCAAATAGGTGGGAGCAGAGACAGAGAGTACTTTGTAGGCCAGTGTTATTGAATTTGATGCAGGTGGCCAACGGTAGCCAGTGCAGCTGGATGAGCAATGGGGTGACATGCGCCCTTTTGGGTTGGTTGTAGACCCAGGAGTTGGGTAGCATCTTGAGTCAAGTAGGTCCTGATTTTCCGTATGTTGTACAGTGCATAACAGCACAACCTGGCTGCATGATCATAGAAGGTTAGTGGGTTGTGAGAATGACTCCTACATTTCTTGCAGTCCTGGTAGGTGCAACACACAAGGAGTCAATTTTGATGTTGATGTCATGATGTATGGTAGGTTTGGCTGGGAGGACCAGCAATTCTGTTGAGAGGTTTAGCTGGAGGTGGTGTGCCTTCAACCATGTTGATATGTCTGAGAGGCAGTCTGAGATTCGCGTCAAGACCAAGGGGTCATCAGGTGGAAAGGACAGATACAGCTGTGTGTCATAAGCATAGCAGTGGTATGAGAAGCCATGCGAATGGATGATCTGTCCCAAGGAGGTGGTGTAGATAGCAAAGAGCAGGGGGCCCAGCACTGAGCCCTGGGGGACCCCTGTGGAGATGAAGTGAGGTGCGGACTGCAGTCCAAGCCATGATACCTTGAACGAGTGTCCTGTGAGGTAGGATTCAAACCAGGAGAGAGCAGAGCCAGAGATGCCCGTGTTTGCGAGTATATAGAGAAGGATGCTGTGATTTACCATGTCAAGGGCAGCCGATAAGTCAAGCAGAATGAGTACTGATGACAGAGTGGTCGCCCTAGCCTCCTTTAAGGCTTCTGTTACAGACAGTGGAGTGGCTGCTTTTGAACCCAGATAGATTTGGATCCAGAAGATTGTTCTGTGAGAGGAATTCAGAGACTTGTCTGGAAACTGCTCGCTCAATACCTTTGGATAGGAAAGGCAGGAGCGAGACAGGACGGTAGTTCTCAACTGGGTTGACTGAAGGTTTCTTAAGTAGAGGTGTAACCTGGGCCGTTTTGAATGCTGCTGGGAAGGTGCCAGAGGTTAACACTAGAAGCGCCGCGCCCCTCTGACCCACTTATACCTAGAAGCGCCGCGCCCCGGCCATTTGACCGCTTTGACGACTTACTAGAAGCGCCGTGCTGTTGTGAACTACTTAAAGCGCGGCGAGGCGGTCAAAAGACCGCTGAGTCCTTAGACTGGGAGGCTGTTACTTACACATAATGACAGCTAGATGGCGCTTCGTGCACGAATCAAATCGTTTGAATACATTTGTCAGACTGTGTTGTCTGTGGTTGTTTCATTATGACATAGGCCTACAGCACGTTTGAGTTATCTGTTCATTTATTTGTGTTGATTTGTGTTGTTTGAGGAAAAAACTCTGGAGGAGTTCTTGAACAAACCTTGAGCAAACTTGACTTTCAACTTTTTCATAGTATTTCATTTTTAATATTTCGCTTTTACATTTTGTAGGCCTATGCTAGCCTACTTAGAAATCTTGGCTATTTTAAAACGGAGGCATGCGAGTTCTGTGATTAGGAGCCTGACCCGACGGGAGGGGAAGGATGAAAAATGTCAACCCAACACCGGTGTTGTTGGATCTCGAGATCCGTAACCCGCAGTTCGGGTTTGGGCAGCTAATCTAAGCTCTAAAATGAATGGGTGGCTAGTTCTAATTCACTCCCCAAATACACTTCTATTCATTTAATAGGTAGCTATGTTCGCGCCGCCGAAAATGACAGGACCGAACAAAGAGCCTAGTCTGGTTTCAATTACACAGTAGCCAGGATTTCATGCCGCATTTTACAGGCTACCGCGGCTACTTTCTAAGACAATGTTCATTCATTTAGGGAGAAGCATAGGCGCGAGAAGTAGCCTAGGCTAATTAAAAATGATGAGTGAAAAAGATATTCTCCGTTTTGCGAATGTGTAGGCTATGTTTCGATGTCTGCTGAAAAACAGCTATAGGTCTATTGTTTCTACAATTTAAACTAACTTCTATGTGCATTCGTGATTATGGATTGAGACACAGATTAATGTCATGGAGGGACAAAGACGTAGCCCACTGGTTAGAGCTTCAGCCCTTACGCCCAAGAGTTGCTGGTTCGATTCCCGACCTGTGTAAGCTATGGCAGAAGTAGGCTACTTTTGAGCAAGGCATCAATAAAGTATATTCTATTCTTTTCTATTCACACAACTAGGCCTACACGCACGCTGGCGAATTCGAACATTCTAAAACGCGCATACGATGAAACATGATTGCACATTCTTCCACGAGTTGCATCTAAACAACAAACAGCCAGCCTACAGCCATGCAGTGGGGGTGGGGAGGCATTTGCCAATGCCACAGTGATGTCTGTAGCCTAAGATCATGTCCACACGTAACAAAACGACCCCCACCCCCCTCCATGAACTGGTTAGACGTGTATGGGGGAGGGGGAATGATCGGTTTCAAATAGGCTATGTTTGCAATGTGTGTTATGTAGCCTATAGACCCCGAAGCCATTTGCTTTGAGAATAACGGCTGGCTGAAGTTTTCATGGCTGATGATAGCTTTAGTTGCCACTTCATGTCTACAGAACATGCAACTGAGTCCTGTGTAGCCTATCGTAGCAACGAGCACAATACTGATATGGTGTATCCAGTGGGAATCGTTTATAGGCTCGCGTTTATTTTTCGCGTGTGTCTCTGATATAATTATTTTTAGATGCAAAAAGTCTAATTGGCTTAGCCAAAGTTTGTCAGATGGCGGCTCAATTTGGCTTAGAAAATTATTGGCTGGCGAAATTATTTTTCGTTAATGGTAAACAAATTTCAGAGTTATTAAAAACATTAACAAAAAATAATTATTCGTCGACGTTCAAAATCGGTCAGTGAATTCAGTCAATGAACTATAATATTACGTCCCTACCAGGATGTGAACACGGGTCTTCAGCGTAGCAGCCAAGGAGGTTACCGCTGCGCCACTTGCCGTTCTAAGCAATAAGCTCTTTACATCCACCAACCACAATGAGAGTGGTTGTGTGGCGATGACGTATTTCGACAGTTCAGTCATTTGTGCGAAGTCGTACTCAGAAATGAAAGCCTACCTGTAAAGTTTGATTTCGTAGCCTACTTGTAATTTTTTAATTCGTTTTTTTTCCCATCCGTATTCTGATGGATAAAATACACACAATATATTTTATGCACGACTGGACTCATTTGAGAACTCACAAATATTTATTTTATGCACGACTACAGACAAATACGAACCTGCATCAAATCTATGACACGAATATATTGACAGCTATCTCACTCCATACAAATACAAGATAAGATATACAACTATGAATGTACGTAGGCATATGCGCCCTACGTACATAAATAGGCTACGACGGACGAATTTCAGCTGAAAATATGTTTTACACATGTAGCCTAGGCCTGCCTAATAGAACGTCGCAACATTTTCAAAACAAACTCGCATTTTACCACTGTAAATCGCCTCCATATACTATGCCATGTAAATGAAAAATAGTTATTAAAATAAATCACATATAATACATATTGCACATATATAAACTATATGTTTTATGGTAAAATATTATTCTCATGCCCGACTGTCAGGAAACCCTTGCGACATCTGCTGTGAGAAAAGAGAATAGCAGCCTGGACAAACATGGCCGAACGCGAGACAACATAGTGTTGTCACATAATGAGCGCAAAATAGCTCTAAACTAGCTTGTGCCGGTGTGCTTTCGATCATGTAAAAATTCTGGGTGACAAAACACGCGTATTTAGGAAAAGTCGTGAACGTAGGGTCCTGGAATTTAATCGAGTGAAAAGATTATTTTTTTTTTGTAATCGCTGCGGTCAAATGACCGCAGCCCGGCAGTTCTAGGTATATCTAGGTCAAACCCACACGGCGCTTCTAGGAATACGCGTCAGCGGTCAAATGACCGGCGCTTGGCGCTTCTAGTGTTAAAGAAGCATTGATCACGTGTGTGATGGCCGGTGTGATAGTTTGATGTTCTATCCTGCTTGTTTTCTTAGCTTGTTTATATTGCATTTTTGATAGCCAATTGTTTATAACATAAACAAACACAGTTAGAGTATTTGTGGAATCAGTGTGAAAGAAGTAGCTGTAAAGTTATTAAACGGAAAATGAACATAATGTGCTTGAGTATGTGTTGCCATTTTTGTAATGCTGTATATGCATTATTTATGTAAATTTACAAATATAAATTTGACCAGAATTTACACTGCAGATAACTTTACACCTGAAAGCAAGATAATATTAATTAACTAATCATAAAATGTCACCCAAACTTAAAGAGACCCTATGCAACTTTCTGCAGGAGACGATCGCTCTTTGTTTACATCTGGAAGTCTGAGACGAAGAACCACGCTTGCCATTTATATATTTAAATATAGCCTATACATGTATAAATATACACGCTAAAGCTGTCGGGGAAGCTCTGCAGAGAAAATGCAAGCATAAAACGAGCGAAAACGAACAACGAAACCGAAACCAGAGATGAAATCGCCAATCCTGCATAGATCCTCTTTAACTGGGGCAAACCATACTGATTTCTGAAATATGCAAATTAGCTCATTAACTATGCGTGATATAAATATTAAATGTTTTGTTTACTAATACAGTATACTATTTCTATTATATTACTAATGCAGTGGACAACTGGAGGGGAAGATCAGTTATAACATAGCATGAACATAAGAAGAATACTTCTTCACAGGCCCATTCTTGTATGCAAATGAGTGAATAAAATGATACCTGTATGCAAATTATCTGACAAAATGATGCACAGAGTGTATATTTACATGAATTAAGTAAAAACATCCATAATTGCTTTGTCATGATGTTCTTGTAACTAGGTGAAGTTGCACATGAACAAAAAAGGTAAAAAGTACCCTAATTTGCATAATTTAACTGCAATATCCCATCTAGAATCATGTTTTTGTATGATTATTTCTTATATTTGATACAATTTCAATATAATCTTGGCCTAAAGCCATTAACTTATCTACTAACAGCCATATTATCCATACATGTCTTTATTATGCACTTACATTTGCTAATGTATTTCAAATATGCAAATTATCTCATTAAATATGCGTGATATAAAAATGTCCCAAGCAGAAAAGGATTCTACGCGAAAAAGAACTATAGAATCAATTGAGAAAAGTTTGGTAGTGACCTTAATTAGATCGTTCTGGGTTTTTCCCTGTCTGGAGCAATAGCACACTGCAATACCCTGCATACCCGATGGAGTAATATGATAATGTAGCACAGTAGTGCTGTATATACCATCTGAGAAGAGTAGAAGGTGGAGAGGTGAAGACATACCTGTTTTCCAGTCGGAATGTTGTTATTACAGATGCATGTTCTGTGTAGGCTACATGTTCAGTTTGCAGTTTGCTGTTTTACCTTGTAGTGGCGCTCAACCTTACTGTAATGCAGCACTCCAGAGCACATAGCTGGAAAGGCGCTTAAGCCATGGCAGAATGTGCGCAAGAGATGTATACATACAGTAAGAAATGCTCGGGTTTTGGGGTTGCTCCTCTCAAAATGGCTTAACTCCCTCTATCATGCGTAAATTACAGATTTAAGGCCTATTCGGACGGGATTAGTTTTATGGGGTGACATCAGGTAAAGTAATAATTACCAAGGAATTTAGTCCCGTCCGGACTCGCCATGTCAGTAAACATAACGGAGTATGTCGGTGAAATTTACAGCCACTTTTACCTTCTGTAAAACGGTCCGGAGAAATTACCGTAGGTAATATTAATCCCGTGTGAACGCGACCCTCTGTAAAGATGTCTGTAATATTGCGTCACATCCTGATTTAAAAACAATACCACCATAGTCTGAATGAAAACATAACATGCTGTGCAGCTTCAAATAGGACGTTAGATAGTTTGCCTATAATGGCATGATGTTGTTAGCAATTTCAAACTACTAATGGCATAACATATAGCTAACCTTCGCTAGTTTAACCAATTTGTATAGTCTTTGAAATCTGAAAATGCTGCACGCAACTGACGCAAAAGGCCTATTCGGACGGGATTAATTTTACAGGGGGATGTAGAGTAATGCAGGTTGTTTATCATCACCTCTGTAATATAAATGTCCAATTCGGACGGGACTAGACTAGGGTGACCAGACGTCCCTGTTTTCCTGGGACAGTGCCGATTTTGAGTGGCGTGTCACGAGTCCCGACAATAGCCCGCCGGGACTGTAGCACCGCATTATGTAATAACACCGCATTATGTAATAATGTAATAAATGTGGGTTTTTTGGCCAAATGTAACAATTGGTGCATTATGTAGTGACCAACCAAAATTGACATTTTCATTGATTAAAAACAGCATGATAATGTGTATTTTACTCAAAAATGATAAGTAAGGGGACAGTATGTCAACTATTGCTCAGCTCACATTGTAACAATCCACATTTTAACTTTGGTTGTGCTCATTTAAACGCACAAGGGGTTCTTTTCAATTAATATTTGCAGTCATATTAGTCATGAGATCAAGTTTGGAGGTAAGTGCTTCTGATAGTTAACCAATTTATACAATTGTCAAGTAAATCTCTGTCTTTGCTCAAGCAGCAGCAAAGATAAGACATACAGCACCAAATAATTAAACATGGGCTGTGCACAAGATGGGTGTGCCATGCATTCTGTTTTCTGTTAACATATATTATTATATTATTGGCTAAGTTAGCTGGTGTTGACATAGCCAACCATAAGCTAAGCTAACACATATTAACATAAAAGCTTTTCAAGTTCATTGAGGACACAGTATCTCAGTCTAAATTCTGCTTGGTTTGTAGTACAACAAAACAAAACAAAATTAATAAAAATAAATATAGCTGCAAGCGGCGATGGCGGGCCCGGTCATTACGGAATCTAACAAAGCAATACGTAATTGTTGGTGGGCATGTGCATGAGCAACACACATGCCCACCAAATTTGGTTAATTTTCATCAATGTATGTGTCAACCACAACAGACAACAGGCTAGGTGGTGCTATAGAGTCCCTAAGCCACACCCTAGGCCAAAGCTCTCTGACTAGCTGCAGCAATAACACACAAGCCTACCTAATTTTCGTGAATGTATGTGTCAACCATAATAGACAATGTGCTAGGTGGCGCTTTAAAGTGCTAAGCCACACCCTAGGCCAGAGCTCTGTTTCTGACTAGCGGCAGTAATAACACACAAGCTCACCAAATTTGATTCATTTTTGTGAATGTATACGTCAACCACAACAGGTAACACACTAGGTGGCGCTATAGAGTCCCTAAGCCACACCCTCGGCCTGAGCTCTGTCTCTGAATAGCTATAGCAAAACACATGCCCACCAAATTTGGTTCATTTTCGTGAATGTACGTGTCAACTACAACAGACAATGCGTTAGGTGGCGCTATAGAGTCCCTAAGCCACACCCTAGGCCAGAGCCAAGGGGGCAGGCATATTCCCGGAAGTAGAGACACGAATTGAGCTGGTGATGAATACTCTGCTAACTCCCATGGACGGCCATAGATTGCAGATGTAACATGTGCCCTGTGTCCCCCTTTTAGCTTCTGTGTATTCTAGGGTATCGAAGGCAAAACTAATTCACGTCTACCCCGTATATAATGTTGGTTTCCCGCAAATTAGTATAGTTAGCATGTCGGTTGGAGGGAAGCTAACGTTCGACAGGAGATTCCCCGTAATGTTTGGATAAGTAGCTCAGTCCAGCCTGCACGAAAACCATGACGGAAAGTCATTCGCAAGATCAGTGAAAAAGCGTGTAGCCTACGGTAGCCTACTGTTTGATAGGGTAAAGCATTACCTAGAGGCAAGTAAACATAATAATAATATTAAAAACAGACGTTAATAATGGATTGACAGTTGTTCCAAAATCCCATCTATCAGACGAGTTGCAGCAATGTACAGGATGGCTAACGTCACAAAATGAGTAAGAGTCAGCGCAGTACGATGGAAAGTAAACATTTTTTTTTTGTTTTTTTGTTTCAGCCCCCTCCCAATGAGAAGTCGGAGTCGGTTTGTCCATTTATTTTAGGTCTATGGCCAGAGCTCTGTCTCTGACTAGCAATAGCAATAACACACAAGCCCACCAAATTTGGTTAATTTTCGTGAATGTATGTGTCAACCGCAACAGACAATGCGCTAGGTGGCGCAATAGAGTCCCTAAGCCACACCCTAGGCCAGAGCTCTGTCTTTGACTAGCGGTAGCAATAACACACAAGCCCACAACATTTGATTAATTTTCGTGAATGTATGTGTCAACCACAACAGACAACACGCAAGGTGGCGCTATAGAGCTAGAGCTCTGTCTCTGACTAGCGATAGCAATAACACATGTGCCCACCAAATTTGGTTCATTTTCGTGAATGTATGTGTCAACCACAACAGACAACGCACTAGGTGGCGCTATAGAGTCCCTAAGCGACACCCTAGGGCCTAGGCCAAAGCTCTGTCTCTGATTAGTGATAGCAATAACACACAAGTCCACCAAATTTGGTTCATTTTCGTGAATGTTTGTGTCAACCACAACAGATAACGTGCTGCTATGTGGCGGTATAGAGTCCCGAAGCCACACCTTAGGCCAGAGCTCTGTCTCTGACTAGCAGAAGCAATTCCACATGTAGCTGCCAAATTACATCCAATTCATAACCTTTTTTCTGCCTATAACACCAACTTCCTGTTTCTTAACACTAGAAGCGCCGGGCCGTTCTGACCCACTTATACCTAGAAGCGCCGCGCCCCGGTCATTTGACCGCTTTGACGACCTACTAGAAGCGCCGTGCTGGTGTGAACTACTTAAAGCGCGGTGAGGCGGTCAAATGACCGCTGAGTCCTTAGACTGGGACGCTGTCACTTACACATAATGATAGCTAGATGGCGCTTCGTGTACAAATCAAATCGTTTGGTCATAGATTCAGTTTGCACTAAGCCATGTCTCATTCGTGTCAAACCGTGTTGATAGTCTGTAGTTGTTTCATTATGACATACAGCACATTTGAGGTAGACTATCTGTTCATTTATTTGTGTTGTTTGAGGTAGAAACTCTTGAACTTAAGCAAACTTGACTTTCAACTTTTTCGTAGTATTTTTTTTTATATAGGCCTATTTCGTTTTTAATAAATATGAGTAGGCCTATTCGTTTTTAATATTTTGGAGATTGTTATAAAGATGATTAAATCAATGTCACACACGGTAGTTTGAGTGCAGTTAATCTACGAATAGGCTATAACATTCAGTTATCGGCTGAAAATAATCAAGTCGTTGCACCTAGTCATTAGGCTACCGTCAGAACGATCCAAAAAAGTGCTGAAACGTTGACCATTGTGATTCAAAATTGACTTGCCTATTGCTGTGACAGATAACAGTTTTGTTTTGGAGTGGTGGGAGAGAGAAGTAGCGGGCTTCTGCAATGTTTTCCGAGGGAATAGTGCTTTGGAAGGCTAATAATAAGGTTAATGATTCCTCCCAATAATATCAAGCTTTACACATGCAGTTTAATAAAAACATCTAATCGTAAATTGTTTTTGAACGACAGTTGTAGGCTAACTGGCAGCTTTAGACCTTTAGACACTCTTTAGGGGAGTCTAACAACATAGTCTACCTCCCTGCCCCCACTGAAGTCTCGCTTGCCGTTAATGTTTTGGCCAAAACTTCGAATTTCAGCTGCAAATAATTTTTACACACGTAGGCTGTGTAAAAATCTTGTAGGGATCTTGTAGGGTCTAGCTACCTCGGAGGGGGGGGAGATAGAGAGAGCAGCTTATGCTGAGCAGGCATAGGCGCGAGACTTAAAAATGATGAGTGAAAGATATTATCCGTTTGGGAATGTGTAGGCTATGTTTCGATGTCTGCTGAAAAAAAGCTATAGGCCTATTGTTTCTACAATGTACGCTACTTCTATGTGAATTCGTGATTCGGGATTGAGACACACATTTTAACAACTTGATTCGACAGAGCTGTGGCCCACTGGTTAGAGCTTCAGCCCCTACGCCCAAGGGTTGCTGGTTCGATCCTCGACCTGTTTATGGCATTAGTCCTTTTGAGCAAGGCATTAATAAAGTATATTCTATTCTATTATTTTCTATTCACACAACTACACGCACGCTGGCGAATTCGAACATTCTGAAATGCGCATATGCGATGAAACATGATTGCGCATTCTTCCACGAGTTGCATGTAAACAACAAACCAGCCTACAGCCTGCTCGGGGCAGAGAGAGGGGGTGGGGAGGCAGTGATGTCTGTAGCCTAAGATCATGTCCACACGTAGCAAAACGATCCCCCCCCTCCGTGAACTGGTTAGACGTGTATGGGGGAGGGGGAATAATCGGTTTCCTGCAGCCGCCAAAGTTTTCATGCCCTGATAATGGCTTTAGTTGCCACTTCATGTACAGAACATGCAACTGAGTCCTGTGTAGCCTATCGTAGCAACGAGCACAATACTGATGTGGTGTAGCCTATCCAGTGGGAATCGTTTATAGGCTATCGTTTATTTTTCGCGTGTGTCTCTATGATATAATTATTTTTAGATGCAAAAGTCTAACTGGCTTAGCCAAAGTTTGTCAGATGGCGGCTGAATTTGGATTAGAAAATGATTGGCTGGCGAAATAATTTTTTGTTAATGGTAAACAGTATTATGATTCATCCGTTTATTTCAGATAGTTTGTTATTAAAAACCATTAACAAAAAATCATTGTTCATCGACGTTGAAAAACGGTCTGTGAATTTAGTCAATTTGAACTGATTTATTTCGCTCCTGCCGGGTTGTGAACCCGGGTCGCCAGCGTTGCAGTCATGGGTGTTAACGCTGCGCCACTTGACATTTTGTACATTTTTAGATAGGTGTTTGACGTCACGTAACTCAGTCAGTCCAGCAAATATGTAAGAAAATGCTTATACATTAGTCTGAGCTATAAAAGATAGCTTAATAAAAGATAAGATATACAACTATGAATGTACGTAGGCATACGCGCCCTACGTACATAAATAGGCTAAGACGAAAATATTTTTTACACATGGCCTGCCTAATAGAACAACGGTCGCAACGTTTTCAAAACTTGCATTTTACCACTGTAAATCGCCTCCATAGACTATGCCATGTAAATGAAAAATAGTTCAATAAAATAAAATAAATCACATATATAAACTATATGTTTATGGTAAAATATTATTCTCATGCCCGACTGACAGGAAACCCTTGCGACATCTGCTGTGAGAAAAGAGAATAGCAGCCTGGACAAACATGGCCGAACGCGAGACAACTTAGTGTTGTCACATAAGTGAGCGCAAAATAGCTCTAAACTAGCTTGTGCCGGTGTGCTTTTGATCATGTAACGTAGGGTCCTGGAATTTAATCGAGTGAAAAGATTTTTTTTTTTTTTGTAATCAACCCGGCCGTTCTAGGTATATCTAGGTCAAACCTATACAGCGCTTCTAGTAATACGCGTCAGCGGTCAAATGACCGGCGCTTGGCGCTTCTAGTGTTAATAAGACGCCATAATTCAAACCTTCGCCATTTCGATATACTTTGAAAATTAAAAAATCTGGTCGCAATTCCTCTTGAGCAACCCCTCAAGATCATTTTAGTGCTTATATGACATGATTTCGATAAACCGTCTAGGAGATTTTTTGCAAAATATGTGATGTGCAGAAATCATAATCATAATCATAACTCAAATTCTACTAAGATTCACTATAAAGTTTAAATGTAAAATTGTTTAGATTAATAGAACACACATGTCCACCAAATCTGGTTCATTTCCGTGAATGTATGTGTCAACCACAACAGAGAGTAGACATAGTAAAACAAATAGCAATGAAGACAAGGAGCAACTAAAAGAAAAAAGGATACAATTAGATAGAATACGTACGTTAGAGATAGAAAAGTTAATTGCATTCACAAAGCAAGAAAGCTATGATGGGGGGCCAAAGTCACTAAAAATACTGGCTTATAAACTAAAGAAACAAATGAAGAAAGCACATATTACAAATTTAAAAACAGATCAAGGGACAATAATAATTGATAAGGACCAGATTGCAGAAACATTTGCCAGCTATTACGAAAAATTATATAGGGCGGATGTAAACGCAGATCGTGATCAAATTCACACATACCTAAGAGACATGGATTTACCAAAAATGACACAAATAAATAATGAGAAGTTGATAAAACCAATAACTGCACAAGAGGTACAGATTCAAATACAGGGGTTGAAGGATGGGAAATCTCCAGGCGACGATGGCTTTACAAATGAATTCTATAAAGTTCTTAAAGATCAAATAACCCCGCTACTGGTTAGAGCATATAGGCATGCATTGGACAAAGGCAAGTGGGCCCAAACATGGTCATCATCAATTGTAACATTACTACATAAAGAAGGGAAAGATCCTACAAAATGTGAATCATACAGACCTATATCACTTCTCAACACAGATCACAAGATAATTTCATCAATCTTGGCAAATAGGCTAAAAGAAAATATTACAGAAATAATTACACCAGATCAGTGCGGCTTCATTCCAGGAAGGATCTTGGCGGATAATATTAGACGAACTCTGAATATGATTGATTATGCACAAAGAGAGAATAAACAGCTATTATTATTGACATTGGATGCTGAAAAAGCTTTTGATTTGGTCAGCTGGCCTTTTATGTTTGAAACAATTAAAAGGTTTGGTATAGATGATATATTTTGTAAATGGATTGAAACTCTTTATAGTAACCCGGTGTCTGTAGTAAAAACAAATGGCACCATATCAAGGAAATTTAAGATTCAAAAAGGCACTCGACAAGGAGACCCACTCTCGCCACTTCTATTTGCTGTGTATATTGAAGTGCTGGCAATAGCTATAAGAAAAAACATGAATATTAAAGGGATGAAGATGGGAAAGGAAATACACAAAATAGCTCTTTATGCAGATGACATAATTCTATACTTAACTTCGCCTGAAACCTCAATGCAACATCTATTAGAGGAGATTAAAAAATATAGCTTAATATCTGGTTATAAAATAAATGAAAATAAATGTGAAGCATTAAGTATTAGAACACAGATTAATTATCCTGTTAAACAACAGTACACTTTTAAATGGGATACAGAGAGTATTAGATACCTAGGTATCTCCATTAGTAAAGATCTAAATAACTTGTACAAAGATAACTATGGCAAGCTGGAACAGAAAATAAGGCAGGATTTAAATAGATGGAAATTAATACCAGACGGTACGTATAGCAGAGTGGAAACAATTAAAATGATGCTACTCCCTCAACTTCTTTTCTTATTCCAAGCGTTACCTCTCCAATTACCAGAGACATTCTTTAAATCGTGGAACAAAATCCTCGCTAATTTTATCTGGAACAATAGAAAACACAGAGTCAAATTTAAATTACTTACTCAACCTAAGAATGAAGGAGGACTAGGCCTTCCCAACATTCAAAATTATTATTATGCAACACAAATTCAAATAATTATGAGGTGGATGAAAGGAGACATGGAGAAAAAGTGGATCAATATAGAAAATGATATAACAAGAGGATCAATAGGAACATTACCATTTTTAAAGAAAGAGAGACAAAAACAATATCTACACCCCTTTTGCATAGGTAATACAGTTATGAATTGGAGACAACTGTGCAAAAAACTTAAAATGTCGAGCGATAGTATACTTCTCAGAGAAATGATGCACGATCCAGACTTTATACCAGGAAGAAGTGACAAGATTCTACAATGCTGGGCTGGTAAGGGATTAGTTACTTTTTCACAATTTCTCGATACAAATACAATAAGAGTATTCAGTGATATGGCAGATATGTATAACTTGGAGCAAAAACACTTTTTCAAATATTTACAGATAAGAAGTTATATAAAGGAAAATCTAAAAGAAGAAAACACTAGAAATGAACTAGTACAATATTTGATAGAAAATCGAGATAAAGGTAAGATAAAACTTTCAAACATATACAAAATAGTGCAAAACCTAACAATGATAAAAAGCGATGCAAAAGAGAAATGGGAAAATGAGTTATCCATAAATATCACTGAGACAGCCTGGAGAGACTCTATGAAGGACAGCTTTAAAAGCACACATTCAAAACACTGGAGAGAATTCGCTTGGAAAATAAATCAGAGACTTTTCTTAACTCCAAACAAAAGTGGGAAAATGTCCCCTACAGGCTCTGGTTGCTGGAGAGGATGTGGAGAGGTAAAGGCTAACCACGCACATATATTTTTAACCTGTCCAATAATAAAAATGTTCTGGCTAGAGGTAGAGAAAGCTACTAAACATATACTGGATATTAAAGAACATCTCACTTTGGAAAACTGGTTGGGTATTAATATTCAGGATAAGATAAACGCAAAAGAGCAAAAGGTTTTTAATATATTGCGCCTAACTGCACTGAAGCAGATAACAAGGTTATGGAAGCAACCTAAAACACCTGAACTAATTTTGTGGTATAAAACGATAAAAGAACTATTTGAAATGGAGAGGCTTATATCTGTTACAAATGGCAAAATGGAAAAGTGGAATACAGACTATCTGAGATATGTAGATAAGGTAACAAGGTGCTCTGACAGCATGGTATAGGGAATATAAATTACACCACATATAACATTTCGCAGCACATACACAAACACTCATACATAAACACCCCCCCCCCCCTGTCCCCTTTCCCGTGTGTAATGTCCTTCAGTGTATGTGAGTGATCCTATGTTATGTTACTGTATGTCTACGTGTGTTATAGTTTGTATGATGTTTAACCCTTGGTTTTCAATGGTTCCTATACATGTGGCATGTTTCTGTATGTTTAGCCCCTGGGCAATGCATGTTTGAAAAAATTTAAATAAAAAAAAAAAAAAAAAAAACCACAACAGACAACACGTTAGGTGGCGCTATAGAGTCCCTGAGCCACATCCTAGGCCAGAGCTCTGTCACTTAGTAGTGTTACCAATTCCACACATAGCTCCCAAATTTCAAGAGTTTTAGAGAATGCCAAGTTGGTGAAAAAAGGCAAAACGTGGCCCGGAAGAAATTTAATCTGAGCAAAAACAATAGGGCCTTGCACCTACGGTGCAGCCGCTTCAGCACCTCGGTGCTCGGGCCCTAATAACTTATGTTTAAACATTGCCTTACCCAGTGTTGTGCCTGAACGCGTTCATTGAACGAAAGTTCATGAACTCGTTCATAATTTTGATGAACTTGAACTGAACGTACTGTATTTCTGCCTGATGAACGATACTGTGAACGCGTTCATTTTGGTGTCTGTGAACGTCACGTTCACTTTTTTTAATTTCGTTCAATAAGGTTCAGGCAAACACACCGTTAATAACACTAAAGTGTTGCCCCACCGTTGCGTGTGCTTCTTAGATTCTATGCCTGTCTGAATTCATATTTCCGTCTACTATCGGAACTTTTCCTGCTGCCGACCTACAGTATGTGTAATGTTGCCACCACAACTGCTGTGAATTAGCCTGGCTAACGCCTCCCACTTCTCAAATGAGACGTGGTCTGGCAACCAGACGTTCATTTTCTCGTATTTGAAAAAATGCCCAGATCCGTTCATTGGGCGCCACAGATGTCAATCAAATGCGTCTCTGCATAGCTCTTCATGGTCTTGCTTTCTCCCCTGTTCTGTGATTGGCCTCCAACATCAGGCGAACATGGGGGCGTTAGTTTCCAGACTGCCTTAGCAGCGTGAAAGAAATCACCGCGCAAGGTAGTATGGGAAACCCAGGCTAGCTGTGAATGCAATCGCGGAAAAAAATCGCAGTTGATGATCAAGGGAAGTATTACGTGTTAGCCTGGCACGCCCTCCCAGTGACGCAACGCCTTCAGGCTTTTGCCGCTGGTCTGGTCAACTGCTCATTGAGAAGGATTTCTGAGTTCCCGAAATCTGCGGAACTGCCCCCTTTGGTCGAGAACCAATCAACTTTGAGCAGCTCCAACGGCTCTGGGTAGAGGCGTGTTCAAGGCAGAGGAAAGAGTGTTGTTATTGGTTTAAACTCGGCAAACCGCTTTCTGACATCTACCAGTAGGCCTAGCAAATCGAGGCACTTAAAGGAGGCGGGTCAACCAGCGCTAGCAAGAAACCATGTTAGCACAGGCTGTTGGTCAGACTAAAGTCTCGCAGAGCCTTTGAAAGTCGATTGTAATCAGGCTAATTACGTGTAGCCTTTTAAAGCACCCTATGTCACTGAACAGTTCCATCTCGGCTGCAGGTAGCTAATGGAGCAAGCCACCTCTCCCGGTGTAAAAACGACACTCTTCTGACAGCGCGACCGCATTTCTGCCCAGCGAACCAAAGCCCAATTGATAGAAATTCTATGTGAATAAAAGGAGGCCGTTTATATTTGTCTGAATGTCCGCTACCGTCAGAAATGCGGCAAGCAATTATAGCAGAATGTGTGTAAAACCTGTCTGAAAATGGCTATTTCATGTTAAACTAATGAAATAATTGCTGGCTGTGGCAACCATTTTAAAAGAGTCAGCTATATCGCAACATAATGAAAAAATGAACTGAACTAGTTCATTTTTTTGGAGCTGTGAACTTCGTTCATAATTTGGAATTATGAACTATGAACGAACTAGTTCATTTTAAAATTTGTGAACTATGAACTGAACTAGTTCATGTAGAAAGTGAACTATCCCAACACTGGCCTTACCACTAGCAGGCCTAGCCTAGCCAGTACTGAGTCCCAATCAGTACCTTGCAGGAGGAGCAATATCAAGTAGTGGTTTAGGCTAAGTGCCTGAACAGCATAATTCAAATGGAATTCTGATAGGCAGTTCCCTCGATATACTGATAGTTTGGCTATATGTGTGTGAAATGTGAGTCATGGCCTGTTTTACTGTAGGTAAAGAACATTGTTAAAATTCACTTTATTATTCTGCAGTTCCATTGTGTGATCAGTGTGTTAGGCTGTATGTTGCAGCTGAATATTTTTTCATTTAGTTGCTTAAATACTTAATTGCATCGTTAAATTAATACTTTTAAGCATTAATTTTGAGTAAAATACACATTATCAAGCTGTTTTTAATCAATGAAAATGTCAATTTTGGTTGGTTATTACATAATGCACCAATTGTTACATTTGGCAACAACAAAAAAAAAACAACACCCGCATTATGTAGTAACAACCGCAATATGTAATAACTTATTACATAATGCAGCAAAATGTATTACATATTGCGTTCAAGAAGTTTATTACATAATGTGGCAGATTATTACAAAATGCGGCAATTTTTACATAATGGCGTGCACATTTATTAAATTATTACATAATGCGGTGTTATTACATAATGCTGTGCTACAGGGACGTTAATATGTCCCGGTTTTCACCAACCACTGTTGAAGTGTGGTTTTAATATAGCCCGATCACTACCTAAACCCATTACATAGCATAAAGCGTCCGACGTAGGATTTGTGTGTGTGTGTGTGTGTGTGTGATCGTGTGCCAGTCAATCGCAGTCTGCACAATCTTTGCAGTCAACGTTACATTGTTTCATTGCCTCGTTTTAATGGCTAGCAGGTTACGCTACGACAATGCTGAAGAGAAAGTCATCATTCTCAATAACCTATTAGTCCGTGAGCCAGAGGGGTTGGTTGTTATCAAAAAGGGGGCAAACCATACCTTTACTGAAAGCCTGGAATCTCAGCTTTTCAATGATGTATAATGGCCATCTGACAAGAGTAGCTGTTTAGAGTTATCACACATAATGTAAACTAAGGTTCAGAAAATAATATGGCTGAGTTTCGTTTTCAAAAAATGTTTTCATGCATAGGCAAGATAACAGGTGAGGAATGTTTAGACAGTGCAGGCCCTAATCTCTGACTGAAAGTGCACATATTTAAGAAATTTCCCGGGGGTGACACCCCCGAACCCCAGCTATGAAAAAAAGGTTCACCTGTCGCATGTTGACGTTGCATTTGATAACGCACAAAAGTGTCCTGGTTTTAGTTCAGAGAAATCTGGTCACCCTATTTGTAATACATTTCACGCAGAGCGTGAATTCGGCAACGCCTGAAGGAAACGGCCATCACAATGTAACGCCTACTGTATATATTATTGACATCAGGGCTAGGATGTGTAACAGCCTACCTTAGACTGGGAGGCTGTTACACATAATGACAGCTAGATGGCGCTTCTTGCACGAATCAAATCGTTTGGTCATAAATTTGTCAGACTGTGTTGTCTGTGGTTGTTTCATTACGACATACAGCACGTTTGAGTTATCTGTTCATTTATTTGTGTTGATTTGTGTTGTTTGAGGTAAAAACTCTCGAGGAGTTCTTGAAAAAACCTTGAGCAAACTTGACTTTCAACATTTTCATAGTATTTCATTTTTTATATTTCGTTTTTACATTTTGTATGCTAGCCTACTTAGAAATGTTGGCTATTTTAAAACGGAGGCATACACGTTCTATGATTAGGAGCCTGACCCGACGGGAGGGGAAGGATGAAAAATGTCGACCCAACACCGGTGTTGTTAGATCTCGAGATCTGTAACCCGCAGTTCGGGTTTGGGCAGATAATCTAAGCTCTAAAATGAATGGGTGGCTAGTTCTAATTCACTCCCCAAATTCACTTCTATTCATTTAATAGGTAGCCTAGGCTATGTTCGCGCCGCCGAAAATGATCGGACCGAACAAAGAGCCTAACCTAGTCTGGTTTCAATTACACAGTAGCCTAGCCAGGATTTCATGCCGCATTCTACCGCGGCTACTTTCTAAAACAATGTTCATTCATTTTGGGAGAAGCATCTAGGGTCTAGCTACCTCGGAGGGAGGGAGATAGAGAAAGCAGAAATGCTGAGCAGGCAGGCGCGAGAAGTAGGTCCCTAGGCTATGTTTCGATGTCTGCTGAAAAACAGCTATAGCCTATAGGCCTATTGTTTCTATAAATTAAGCTAACTTCTATGTGAATTCGTGATTCAGGACTGAGACACACATTAACGCCATGAAGGGATAGAGCCATAGCCAACTGGTTAGAGCTTCAGCCCTAACGCCCAAGAGTTGCTGGTTCGATCCCCGACCTGGGTAGGTTATGGCAGAAGTACTTTTGAGCAAGGCATCAATAAAGTATATTCTATTCTATTCTTTTCTATTCACACAACTAGGCCTACACGCACGCTGGCGAATTTGAACATTCTAAAACGTGCATATGCGATGAAACATGATTGCGCATTCTTCCACGAGTTGCATGTAAACAACAAACAGCCAGCCTACAGCCATGCAGGAGGCGGGGTGGGGAGGCATTTGTCAATGCCGAAGTGATGTCTGTAGCCTAAGATCATGTCCACACGTAGCAAAACGACCCCCACCCCCCTCCGTGAACTGGTTAGACATGTGGGAGAGGGGGAATGATCGGTTTCAAATAGGCTATGTTTGCAATGGATAGTGTGTTATGTAGCCTATAGACCCGAAGCCATTTGCTTTGAGAATAACGGCTGGCTGGTGAAGTTTTCATGGCTGATAATGGCTTTAGTTGCCACTTCATGTCTACAGAACATGCAACTGAGTCCTGTGTAGCCTATCGTAGCAACGAGCACAATACTGATGTGGTGTATCCAGTGGGAATCGTTTATAGGCTCGCGTTTATTTTTCGCGTGTGTCTCTGATATAATTATTTTTAGATGCAAAAAGTCTAACTGGCTTAGCCAGTCAGATGGCGGCTCAATTTGGCTTAGACAATTATTGGCTGGCGAAATTATTTTTCATTAATGGTAAACAAATTTCAGAGAGTTTGTTATTAAAAAAACATTAACAAAAAACAATTGTTTGTCGACGTTCAAAAACGGTCAGTGAATTCAGTCAATATGAGCTATAATATTTCGCCCCTGCCAAGCTGTGAACCCGGGCCTTCTGCGTCGAAGTCAAGGAAGTTAACGCTGCGCCACTTGCTGTCTTAATCACCTTGAAATTGGAAATAGGATAGGTCTTTGACGCGACGTAACTCAGTCAGTCCAGCAAACAAGTGATGTCTCTGAATGTGGCGATGACGTATTTTGACAGTTCAGTCACTTGTGCGAAGTCGTACTCATAAATGAAAGCCTACCTGTAAAGTTTGATTTCGTACTTGTATTTTTTGAATTCGTATTTTTTTCCCATCCGTATTCTGATGGATAAAATACACACAATATATTGTATGCACGACTACAGACAAATACGAACGTACATCAAATCTATGACACGAATATATATTGACAGCTATCTCACTCCATATAAATAGAAGATAAGATATACAACTATGAATGTACGTAGGCATACGCGCCGTACATAAATAGGCTACGACAGACGAATTTCAGCTGAAAATATTTTTTACACATGTAGGCCTGCCTAATAGAACAACCTCGCAACGTTTTCAAAACAAACTCACATTTTACCACTGTAAATCGCCTCCATAGACTATGCCATGTAAATGAAAAATAGTTATTAAAATAAATCACATATATAATACATATTGCACATATATAAACTATATGTTTTATGGTAAAATATTATTCTCATGCCCGGCCGACAGGAAACCCTTGCGACATCTGCTGTGAGAAAAGAGAATAACAGCCTGGACAAACATGGCCGAACGCGAGACAGCATAGTGGCTATGTCCAGAAGTCAAGCGTGCACGCTGGATAGTACCCTCTTCCCAGTAGCGTCGTAGTTAGCTTGCTCCTCAGTATGCGTCCCTACCTACATTTGGACAGCACTAACTAGTTGGCGTCACCTGACTCGGGAAGGGGGGTGTGTTGACGATTTGCATGACGTGTGGAGCTTGACCTGCGCTGCGCAATGGATTATGGGATACATGTGGGCAAAAAAGATGCATCGATGCACGCTTGGAAATCACACCAAACGAAGTACCCAACTAGTGAGAGCGCTTGACTTTCGGACAGTCTATTCTGACGTAACTTCCGGAAAATGCACACTGCCCAGCGTGCACGCTTGACTTCTGGACATAGCCAACGTTGTCACATAAGTGAGCGCAAAATAGCTCTAAACTAGCTTGTACCGGTGTGCTTTCGATCATGTAAAAATTCTGGGTGACAAAACACGCGTATTTAGGAAAAGTCGTGCACGTAGGGTCCTGGAATTTAATCGAGTGAAAATATTTAATTTTTTTGTAATCGCTGCGGTCAAGGTATATCTAGGTCAAACCCACACGGCGCTTCTAGTAATACGCGTCAGCGGTCAAATGACCGGCGCTTGGCGCTTCTAGTGTTAATCTAATGATATAGAAAACAATGAATTGCAACTCTGATTGCATGCGTATGCGTTATGCGCAACTAGACTGTGTTAGCTAATTACTCTCCCCACGTATTTCTTAAAGTGACAGGCACTCAATTAAACCTACTGTACACACAACCAATGTGCACTCAATTAGCCCTACACCACATTAAACATACTTCAGTATGTATCCAAGACATTAAACCAAAGATGGTTACATGCTGCCACTCAGACATGCCACCACTACGACATGCTTCCATTTAGACATGCCTCTATTTCGACATGCTGCTATTTAGACATGCTGCCAATCCGACACATTTTAGTACCCCCATTCCGACAATTTACAAATCCTATTTTTTTCCAAGACAATTTAACGGACCCTATGAGCCCGACGGACGCAAAGTGCGTCAAAAAACACACCCATTTTTCTCTGTACATTGCTCCGCGATTATTAGTCATAGCGAGATGAGACCTATATTGCATGAAAGAGCAGAACCGGGGCTTTAACGAGACTAGACAGTGTCTGTACGATCAAGTATGAAAATAAAATAAAATCATGAATTTAAATCAAAGTATAGGCCTATCATATTTACAGTCTATATTGCTCCACGCAGCCACTGCTCTCGCTTGGATTACTCCGGGACCAGGCATCGCAGGCAACAGACACGCATATCAAATGAAAGAGGAGAAACAGAGCTTTCCATTGATACCAAACACATCGATCCTTTTGTGTTATAAAAACAGACGAAGTGACAAACAAATAAGAATGTCATATAGCTTCGGCTATAGCCATACCGCTACTTTCGTTTGATTTAGGCTAGGCTACTCGTGAAACCATGGTAAAAAATATATGGCTTGCATGTCAGATAAAAGAGGAGAGCTAGAGCTATCCACAGATGCCAAATACAACCTTCTAGGTCATAAAACAGACGAAGTGACAGGAAAATAATAACTGTAACATTAATAGCCTATTAATTACCTCATGTCTGAATGGCACGTTGTTTGAAAAAAAAAGTTAAATACCGCCACTGCGACCATGAAAAAAAAATATGTCGGAGTGGTGGGACTTTTTCCCATAAGGAGACATGCCTCCACTACGACAATTGGACGTCAATGTCGGAGTGCTGGTATGTCGGAATGAACGGCGGATACCATTAAAGATATGCCTTGTTTTAGTGCACAGAGAAAAATAACAGGCCTTTTATAATGGGGCAACCATTTTTTTGTATTTGGCAACCAAAACCTCATGCCTGGTTGCCCAGTTGGCAACCACTTTTAAAAGCTAATGTTGAGCCCTGGTTGACATACTGTTAAAATGCACTTCAAATAAAGTGAGTATTGGCAAAACCGGTTGCCATTTTTATGTTGAGGCAGCAGGGGGCTTAGTTTAAAAAGTAACTAAGTAATCTAACTTAGTTACTTTTAAAATCAAGTAATCAGTAAAGTAACTAAGTTACTTTTTAAAGGAGTAATCAGTAATCGGTTGCCGAGTAACTGTGGCAACACTGGTTATAAATAGCCCAGATGTATGACCAAGACTATTTATACCAGGGGTTTTCCTCCATGAGAGAGACTTGGCAATTATTGTCTTGGCTTCATGTTTGAGTCCTTAGTCCTTAGAAAGCTCTCTGGGAGCTGAATAATTATTTAACTGTCTGTCTGCGAAGATGTTTTGATCTGAATACCCAATTTTCAAAAAATAGGTACTGTTGGAATCCTTGGATGAAGCAAAGCTTAGAGTTCCATGCACCTGATCAAGCCCACTGTTGCAATTCTTAGAAGATGAAATTATAGTTACCCCTGCCAAGGAGGTTATGTTTTCATCAGGGTTTGTTTGTTTGTCTGTTTGTCTATCTGTCTGTTCATTTGTCTGTCTGTTTGTTAGCAAGATAACTCAAAAAGTTATGGATGGATTTTGATGAAAATTCAGGAATGACCCAAAAAGAAACCATGAAATGTTGGGAGTGATTTGTATCACCGTAGGGATTCCAGAGGCGTTAATGTTTTTTTGTTTAGCGGTGTAATGGCATGGTATGGCCACGTGGTGGCGATCTGAATAGTTTAGGTTCAAATGTATGACAACCTAGGAAAAACAATACAGGCGGAGGTCTGTGCTCTCTGAGTGGTTTTCTAGTTATTATTATTATTTTGTCTATTCCCTCTACCAGGTAATATCGAGATCCTTTCCAGGGTGGAACAGGAACTGGAGATTTCACTCTGTCCACAGTGTGCACCGTTTCTGGAGTTTGTCTACAACAGCTCAATGGAAAATGCCACTGTGAGAACAAAGAAACCACTTGACACAGAGGCATTAAGAGAAGTAAGGCAACACATTCTTAATAATTCAGTTGACTTCATCCTCAGCCTCATAACAGTGGCTGTTGACTGTCTACTGTATCTATAAACTACAGGAACTTCTATCTGTGTGTGTCACATATCTGTCAAACTGTTAATATCTGACTGATTTCAAACTCGGGTCTTGCTCTGGACATGAGTAAGTGCTCTGCCAAGTTTGATTGTAGTTTGAGAAATGCAAAAGATATCGGTAAATACATCTGTAAAAAAGCACACAAGGGTCATTCCATGTCAATTCAACCAGGACACGTGCACCTAGGTCTCAAAAAATTCTGAAATGGGCCTGCTGCAGGCGAGAGGGCTGAAAATCCAAGGATTTACTTTTATTGTTTTTACAAAGCGCGATCGATACATTTTCTTTTAATAATATCTAATGGGGTCACTTATATTTTTCTAGGACAAAACTCACAGAGATTCAGATTTGGGATTCAGATTGGGCTACAGGTTATGTACTGGAATAATTTGTTTGAAAGGGAAAAAAGCACTAGTAGAGGTAAATTTATGTTATGTTCTGTTTTTTCCACATATTTATTTTATTATGTTACAAAGGCAGGGGGGGTTCTGTCCTATCAAATCACCTGTACTGCTGATGGGGTAAGCGACAACAACAAAAAACACTATCACTATTTATGAAGTAAAAACATGTTATGACTTGTCCTTTGACTTGATTATGTTTGTTGTGAAGGTGGAGAATATTCGAACATTAATTGTCAAAGATGTGAATGACAATGCACCAGTCTTTGAAAAAGAAGAATATACGGCATATGTACCAGAGGTAAAAAGCAAAATACAGCTGTAATATAATTGTGTTTATATATTTTGGAATGTATGTAATTCATCTCAAATCTCTCCTTCCAAGACTTTACCTGTAGGTGAGGTTGTCATCCAGGTTAAAGCAGTAGATGCAGATTTCAGTCCAGCTAACAACCGCATCACGTATACCATTCAGGTGAGCCTACTTTTTTTTACCTTTTCATGAGGAATGTCAAACGATTTTCTGATTTTATATATTTTTCTATTTTTTATAGAGCCCAACCGATATGGGATTTTGAAGACCGATATTGATATTTGAGAGTTTCAATAGCCGATAACCGATATATCGGGCGATAATCATTTTTAACCAACACAATTTAAAAACTTTCTCCTATAAAATGTTGATCAAGGTGGAGCATTATCTGTTTAAAGGGATAATCCGGAGTGAAATGCACTTTAGATCAATTTTTCGGACTATTGGGAGTACATACGTTGAGTTGACACCGAAATCATGTCATTCGGATGTATTTTGAGAATGTTCGAGTTCACCGTTTTTAGCCAAAACTCGTTAGCCTGGAAGTGACCGGGGCAAGTCCTTTCGCCGCTACAAAACGCAATTTTTATACCTCTTCTACTGTTCCAACCAACACTACACTTACGTGGTAGTGAGTAGAGGGTCCCTAAAGCCAAACCGAAGTATCCCCATGTCTTTATGTGGTCGGATAGAGTCCAGAATGAATTTAATCGAGTCCGTACCGTTCCGGAAATTTTATTAAAATGTTGTTAATGCGTTGCTAGCTGCAGCAGTGACATTTCCGGAAAGGTACTGACTCGAACATTTTTGTGATTTTCTGCTAGTCCGATTTGCACATTTAGGTGTTAAATTTTGTCTACTCGTTTGAATTGAGCAGCTTGTGGTGAAGCCTATCTACCCACACACTATGGCAACAGCATCTTGCCAGGGCTCAACGCTGCTGCAAAAGGCCAAGAAAAAAATTGCTCACTGATGACATCCATAAGCTCTCGGCTGAGCTGCAGAAGAAAGAAGCGCTCCTTGCTGGCTTCTCTGAGCAACTCCAGGAAAAGGATCGTTTACTCTCCAGCTTTACTGATCTTGTCGCTGAGCAGTCGAACCGGATGTGGAGACTAGACGGGACAATCACACCTGCCCTGTCCCTCAGCAATCGCTATGAGGCCCTCTCCATAGCCGAACCTCCAGGCACTCCACTGGCCCAGTCGGGTGAACAACTGGAACTGCGTGTCCCAGCGACTTAGACGGATGATCCACCACCCCCGGCGTCCGCCCAGCTGTCGTCTGCCAGCGCCGCAGCCGGTGAGGCTGCTCCTCCGGTAGGCATCTCCAGAGGGCGTTCCAGGGTGGTGCATTCAGCCACCGACGTTCCTGCCAGGAGCTTCGGAGATCTACAGCTGGCGAGGAGGCCCCAGCCTCCAGCGGAGGCAGAGATCGTGCTGCTGTGGGCCCGGCCCATCAACTTGGCCAACAGCAAAGTGGTCCCTCCGCAGCCCAGCGAAGGTTGCTGCCGGACGCAGTCTCCAGGTGGTCGGCCTCTTCTCCTACGGCTGGGCCTGACACTGGTGCTTCCCCTCCGCTCCCGGTGGAACAGCTGCAGCTGGGCAGCTCGAGCCGGCAGCCTCCAGCGGCCCGCTCTACAGCACCACCCCGTCCACTGTTTACTCCCAATACACTGTTGATTGGCGACTCCATAATAAGGAATATTAGGTGCTTTCATGTCACCACACATAGTATTCCCGGTGCCACGACCCCTGTCGTTCATGAGAAACTCTGTGAACTGCTACCCTCCCTGCCTACGTCCATTAGTAGGATTTTAGTTAATGTTGGGTCAAACGACACATCCCACCGTGAATCGGAGCTGTTAAAAGCTGATTTTACTGCTCTTATTGTGTTTTTAGAACACAGTGGCAAGTCCTTTTTTATTTCTGGCCCAATCCCTACCGTGCGGCATGGCGATGAGCGTTTTAGCAGACTCCTCAGCCTTAACTCTTGGCTCAAGCTTGCATGTAGAGTGTACGATATAGGGTTCATTGACTATTTTAATGCTCTCTGGCACAGACCAGCACTTTATATGTTGGATGGGATCCACCTCACCACCACATGCACTTGTGTTCTCACAGTGAACATTCAGTACAAGGTTCTGTCAGCACCACGGCGTTTGCGAAATGACTGACTGAGTGGGCATCCGGCCTTTCCGGCTGCCACCGGCAAGGCCCTGCCCCAGCTGGTAGCTGCCACCGCTAGCCCCCCCTGCCGTTCACCATCTCTAATCACAGTCATCACCGGCCGTAACGGGAACACTCACAGAGCACAACGAACTCCCTCCACTCGATATGCGCTCACAGCTATACGCACCTCCGCCCCCACCAGTCAGAATGCAGACCCCACAGCAATGGAAATGTGTCTGGTGAATGTAGGGATGTAACGGTATGAAAATGTAACCCCACGGTTATAGTGACCAACATTATCACGGTTTTCGGTGTTATCGCGGTATTTTAGAAAATGTGTGTAGGGCCTACAATATGTTAAGAAAGCACTGATAGGTGTACACATGCTGAAATAGTTCAAAGAAAAATGTGACAGTGTTTATTACATTGAAAATATAGGCAAACCCTTACTGCCTTCATCAGGATACCGATCATTCACAGCAGTGGCAATCCTAGTCTCTGCTCAACCCTCCACACACACAGAAAATGGCTTGTCTTGTTTCTATTGCATATTTTGAATTCATAAACTTTATATATTTTGCTAATAGTTTATAATATTTTAGGATCTGCATCATTACTTATAGCTAAAAATATTCACTATTTTGAATACTTCATATTGATTTTTAAACAATTACACTTGTCTTTAATGACATTACAGGGGTGTTGTGTAGGTCTAATTGAGTGCCTGTCACTTGAAGAGATACGTGAAGTAGGCTAATTATATTAACCTTCATTCGGTTTTAGGAAAGTTGTCGTGCATAGTTCAAGGATATCCGTTTTCATTGAATAAAATGAATGTTCAAAAAATTAACATGTCAAAGAAAATATTGCTGGAATCATAGAAAAGATAAGTGTCTTGCAATGTTAACTTCTATGATTTTGGGCACTAGACTACTGTAGGCTACTGATAGACATGACGCGTGAGCTAACGGGATAGTTACCTAGATGGAATTCTCTCAAGATGTAAAAGTTTGCCAAATGTCAATGGGCTGTGTAGCTTTTTTCGGAAATTGAGTTAAACACAACAGTAGGCCTAATGAACTAAATTCCATAGCTCACTGTAGGTAGGTTACCGTGGCATTGTGCTCACTTTTCCTTGGTTGGAAATGTTAAATTTGCTGCTTATAGCTTAACTTATGATTTGGAGTTTGGTATCTGTTATATCCAACGAGTGATACCCAGCGCTCAACATAAAACTTCACAGCATTCTCCTAATAACGTTAGTGGAATAGATTTAATGTGAACATGTAGGCCTACATAAAAAGACGCAGAGTGGCTATACAGCGCACGTTTTGGGGTGAAAATGTTGCGCCCTTTAAAAGCAGGTGTAGCCTTATCCAAATCGTGGTTAAATCCACCAATTAGACAACAGAATTAGTAAGGTAAAGTTTTGTTTCATAGTAGCCTTCCAGCTTGTGTCAAAAACAGGCTCAGATGAAGCTGGGAGGAATTAAACACACGGTTACCATACCGTAGTATCAACCGTGATATTAATGATATTCGAAATGAACACGGTAATTGTTATCGTCAACATTTTTATCATGGTTTACCGTCACACCGGTAATCGTTACATCCCTAGGTGAATGCGCGCTCTGTGGTAAACAAGGCCTATGTTTTAAATGACTTATTTACCAAAGAGGTCTTGGATTTTATGTTTGTGACAGAGACCTGGCAGCAGAACTCTGATTTTACCCATCTTAATGAACTGTGCCCTGTCGATTGTGTGTTCATTGGCTCTCCGCGGCTCACAGGCCGTGGCGGGGGCATAGCCAAGGTCTGGAAGAATGGCTTTGCCTGTCAGTTGGTGAAATCGGACACCTACTCCTCTTTTGAACTACAGATCACCCGTGTGGGTCGGCTTGAGCCGATCTACTGTATCCTCATATGCCGTCCGCCGGGACCGGCCGTGCAGTTTATCTCGGATTTTATAGACTTCATGTCCTCTGTTATTAAGTTAAGCTCGAGAAACTGCTTATACTGGATGATTTTAACCTGCACGTGGACAATACGGACAATCACACAGCCAAAGACTTTATAAGTGTTCACACAATTTAACCCAACATGTTCATGAACTCACGCATGCGGCTGGCCATATTTTAGATCTTGTTTTTACCCTTGGGCTGGATGTTAAGGGATTGCTTTGTGAGGATCGGCTCATCAGCGATCATAAATGTATTTTCTTTGATGTTTTAACAACTGTGGAACCCCCCTGTCAGATGACTGTGTCGCGTTTGCGCATCATCACAGAAACAACTGTTGAGCGATTCATGGCTCATTCTGATAGTTTCAACAACAACAGTGATGATGTAGATTGTTCTCTCCAGACGTTCAATGAATACTGCTCTTCTGTTTTGAATGTTGTGGCACCGCTTAAATCCAAAGCTAGACCCATCCGCAGGCCTTCGCCTTGGATAACGGAGTCTGACTAACCAACTAACCAACTCACTTGTGCTCTGGACAGTTCTGAGCTTTTGGTTCTCTTTCAAACCTTCGTTCGGTATCTCACTTTGGGAGACGCCCTCTGGCGTGACCAACTACGGAAGCACACCACGTCTGTCGCAGACAGACCAATCACAGCTGTGATACGGAGGCCCGCCCTCTGTATTTATACTACAGTATCACCAGCCATTGACCATTCTCGCACTCTTCCCCGTGAAGACTACTTTGTTTGCATCAAACTCTCTGCTCTTCGTTCGCAGACTTCCGTCAAGGCTGGTCGTTGAAGGCAGGGATTTCTTAAGGTTACAGTTCATTCTGTCCCTTTTTCGAGCTAACGCGTCAAGGCGAGCCTCCTGCATTCAGCGAATTATTCTACTGCGTAAAGCAAATTTTGTCGAAGTTAACGCGTCAAGGCGAAGTCTCGAACCTACGATGGCTCAGGGTATAGCTAATGTCAGCTCTGCTGCTAGCCCTCCTGAGGCTGGCGCTTCATCCCCAGGACCCCGCTCCTGCCAATCCAATTGTGGATTCAAGATATCGGGGAAGGACCCCCACCCCTTGTGCATTGCCTGCATGGGGGTGAAGCACGCCCAGCAGTCTCTAGTCGACCCGGAGGTCTGTCCCCACTGCAGGGGCATGCAGCAGCGAATCCTGGAGCGACGCCTCCGAGTGGTGTCGACGTCTAACGACGACCCGTGTCTCTCGGCTGCCCAACCGCTTTACCGGGCGGCTCCTGGGCGGACTTCATGGACGTTAATTCCCCCCTGCCTCCTTTGTTCGACGACCAGTTGTTGGACGAAGGTCAGGTCGGAGCGGAGGAGGATGAAGATGATGAGGCGTTCGCGCATCTCCTCGGTGAGAACGAGGACGACGAGGAGGATGGCTCAACCCAAGCTAGCAGACCAGCTAGCAGAGCAGCTAGCGCTGCTAGCGGCAGCCCCGTTCAGGCGGATTTCAGCCTCCTCGAGGTCTGCAGGAGAGCCGCAGCTAAGCTCAAAATTGACTAGCCTGCCTCGCAGAACGATGCGGGGGCAGCGAGAGACATTTTCGATGGTAAACGCCTGCCCTCGCGAGCCCCGTCAGCGAGACAACTCCTTCCCGCCGTCCCGGCGTGTATGGCTGAGATGAAGCGTTTCTGGGACAAACCCTTTTCCCATCGGATGCCTGTCAAAGGTTCCTCCGTAGTGGATGTTCAGGGGATGGACGAGCTTGGGCTTTCCGCCCCTCCGGCGGTCGAAGTGTCCGTCGCCCATCATCTGCACCCGACCCGGAGAACCTCACTCTCCGTGGGTAACCTGACCCTGCCCGAGAAAATGGACCGCTTCACGGCGTCCATCTATCAGAAGATTTATAAATCGTCTAGCCTGGCCGTCAGGGCCCTCAATGCTACGACTCTTCTAACAGCCTACCAGGCTGAGCTGCTGGACGAGATGGGGTCTCAGCTGGACTCTGGCACCCCGAATCCAGGTCTTTGGGAGGAGATATGCTACATTACGGACCTGAATCTCCGCACCTCTCGCGGCGCCATCCGTAGTGGAGGCATGTCTCCTTATGGGAAAAAGTCCCACCACTCCGACATTTTTTTTTTTCATGGTCGCAGTGGCGGTATTTAACTTTTTTTTCAAACAACGTGCCATTCCGACATGAGGTAATTAATAGGCTATTAATGTTACAGATATTATTTTGCTGCCACTTCGTCTGTTTTATGGCCTAGAAGGTTGTATTTGGTATCTGTGGATAGCTCTAGCTCTCCTCTTTTATCTGACATGCAAGCCATATATTTTTGACCACGGTTCCACGAGTAAATCAAATGAAAGTAGCGGTAGCCAAAGCTATATGACATTCTGATTTGTTTGTCACTTCGTCTGTTTTCATAACACAAAAGGATCGATGTGTTTGGTATCAATGGAAAGCTCTGTTTCTCCTCTTTCATTTAGTATGCGTGTCATGCCATGTCTGTGCGATGCTTGGTCCCGGAGTAATCCAAGCAAGAGCAGTGGCTGCGTGGGTGAACGCAGAGCAATATAGACTGTAAATATGATATACTTTGATTTAAATTCATGATTTTATTTTATTTTCATACTTGATCGCACAGACACGTATCTTGTCTCGTTGGAAAGCCCCGGTTCTGCTCTTTCATGCAATATAGGTCTCATCTCGCTGTGACTAATAATTGCGGCGCAATGTAACAGAGAAGAATGTGTGTGTTTTTTGACGCACTATGCATCCGTCGGGCTCATAGGGTCCGTTAAATTGACTTGGAAAAAAATAGGATTTGTAAACTGTCAGAATGGGGGTACTAAAATGTGTCGGATTGGCAGCATGTCTGAATAGCAGCATGTCGAAATAGAGGCATGTCTAAATGGAAGTATGTCGTAGTGGTGGCATGTCTGAGTGGCAGCATGTAACCATTTAAATCAAGTCTTTTTCTTTTCCGCCACGGTATTGAGAGAAATGCGGAGAAACGAGAGAAAGTGAAACCAAACAAAGAAAGTTTGTGATAAAATATGTTGTCTAGTGCGCAATTTTTTAAAAAATGGCATTAATTAAGTAATGCAGGACATAGGCCAATGTCGAAAAAAGTTAAGTATTTGGAACTCTGGCTTTCACCTCCGCAGTCATGCAATTATAAATGTAGTGTGCGCAATCTGCACCATGCTGGCGATCTGACGGGTATAAGAAGAATAAATAGCCTACAACCCGAAACTAAAAAAACAGACCAGGCTTCTGTTGGAGACCAGCCTTTAACCCAAATCTGTAGCCACACCGGGGGTTTAAAAGAGACATGCGTCTATTTGGGACTCGGCTATTGTTTGAAGTTTTACGGTATGTCTCTTCCTGGTAGTTGTAGTTGAACCTAATGAATGAGCTTGTGAGACCAGAGACGGTTTATAAAGCGAGACAAGTCATATGAGGGTCAATTCCGGTTACCCTGTGACGTAGTGCCACTCCCATTTAGGAGGCAAACTGGAGAAATAAACCTTATCTCCGATTATGACCATTCCCTTAGCCCTACATTCAGCAATGCAAGTAACGAACCCATATTCTACAAGGCACACGTCTTTCTAACATTCCCACATTGAAATCGTATTTTCCAGCGTGATAAATACATAGAAACTTTGGTAACACTTTATATTAGCACACACATATTCACCAGTAATTAGCTGCTTACTAACATGTATATTAGTAGCATACTAGCCATTTGTTAGTCATTATAAGTCACTAATTAATACCTTATTCAGCAAGACCTTATTCTACCCTTACTAGACCCTTAATTAAGAATTTCCCCTATGTAAGCTCCTAATTACCCCTTATTCATAGTTATTAAATAAGTTGCTGCATATGAATTATGACCTAAATATGCATGGCTCAGTATGGGGCTTGTAAGGTGGTAGTACCACAAGAACAGTTATTCGCACCGAATAGTACTTATCAAAGATGGTCTATTCAAATGGAACTAGACACTAAACCACCAGTGCTAATAGTGTACAAATAACTAATAATTAAGTCTTTGTAATGCCAAATATGTTCCCTGTTCTAAAGTTGTGTCTTTGTTCACATTTAATTCACAATTCATTTGGCACTTTTTAACCCCCATGTGTTCCCTAAACTAAAGTTGCCTCCTATTCACACTTATTAACTGTATTACAGCACATAGTAGGCTACACAAGAAGCAGACAGCTAAGTTAGCACAAATACAAAATATATAATGAATACGAGATAGCGAGAAAGGCGAACCTGGATATATTTGTATGCTAACTTTCTTGGCTCCTGAGTACTCAAAAGTCTCAAACTCAAAACTATTTTTTTAAGTGTGAAGGGTCACATAAATAAGACTTCCGGTGTGAATAAGTTGTGGGTTTGCTATTTGGTCTACTGTATGTTGTATCAAATTCTCTGTTCTTTTCCTTACGGACAGCATCTTATTCTTCCCTACTGACCTCAAACAGCAGAGCTAAGGATTGAATCACACCAGATTTCTCCTTTAGTATGAGGCAGTATACATACATGGGGGTTAATAGTGCCAAATTATTTGTGAATTAATAGTGAACAAAGATCCAACTTTAGAATAGGGAACATATTTGGCATTACAAAGACTTAATTATTAGTTGTTTGTACACTATTAGCACATGTGGTTTAGTGTCTAGTTCAGTTTGAATAGACCATCTTTGATAAGTATTATTAGGGGTGAATAACTGTTCTTGTTGTACTACCACCTTACAAGCCCCATACTGAGCCATGTATATTTAAGTCATAATTCATATGCAACAACTTATTTCATAACTATGAATAAGGGGTAATTAGGAGCTTACATAGGGGAAATTCTTAATTAAGGGTCTAGTAAGGGTAGAATAAGGTCTTGCTGAATAAGGTATTAATTAGTGACTTATAATGACTAACAAATGGCTAGTATGCTACTAATATACATGTTAGCAAGCAGCTAATTACTGGTGAATATGTGTGTGCTAATATAAAGTGTCACCGAAACTTTGTTCACGACCTGTCCCTCCTGACCTGACCTGTCTTCGCTAATTGCGCAGGCCACCTGTTATCAACGGCACACTGCTTCTGCTGCTTCTACACTGGTCTAAACCGATTACTCGTCACTGATCACGCCCAGATAGGAGGCGGAAGTGGGCACCATTTCATTCCATTGAAAACCCCCTTTATGATATCTTTGATGAGATTCCAAGGTAGCTACTGCTTTGATGCGCTTATACTCACAAGGAGTTACCGAAGTTATGTCGTCTTAACAGCTCACAAGAGTTAGCCCAGTTAACCTCGCCTCTTAGCCAACAAGCCGGCACAAGTGGTATGTTGCGCTTTGTTTGTTTATTAGGGGCCAAGCAGCGAAGCTGCGGAGGCACCTATTGTGTTTCTATTTAGGGGCCAAGCAGCGAAGCTGCGGAGGCACCTATTGTGTTTCTATGATTTTTTTCTTCTGCCATGGAGGTCAATGGCAGCCCATAGAACCGACTGGTGAAAAGTTGTGAAATTTTGCACATCGATTGGGGTCGGTCTCTTGAGTCATGTGACCAAGTTTCATGTCGGCAGCTCAAGCGCTCTAGCGCCACCAACAGGTCAAAGTTGGACGTGCATTCACCCACGTAACTTTTGAACCGTTGGTCCGATTTTCGGAAAACAGGTGTTGTTGGAATTCTTTGACTTGCCCGAGTTCAATGCACCCTATGACGTCATTTTCCGCCAGGATGGATTTTCCGCCATCTTGGATTTTAGCCAAAGTGAAACTAACGTTTCACAGGTCACAAATTTTGTCCGATGGACACCAAATTTGACAAACATCAGCATCGGACCATGCCTTATAAACACATTGCTTTTGGTCTTCGGAACTATTACCGTTAGCCCATAGCCGCCAATCAAAGTTGGCGGCGAAGCCACCAAACAGGAAGTGAGCTCATATCTCAGCAACCCTTGCATGTATCAAAAGCAACCTTAACTGACGGACTAATGACCCCATCAGGAGGACGCTCAAGAAATTTGGTGACCTTTGATCTCTAGCGGGCGCTATAATTCAGAAACATGCCTTTTGGCCTGTAGCGGCTGTTGTGCTTAGAATTACAATGGACTAGTGGTGTCTGGTAATACTGCGGAAGATCCTTATGTCGAAAGATGGCAACTCGTGACATCAACGTAATTGATTCGGCTGCCATATTGGATTTAATCAAAAACACTAATACGTTTTCGGAGGTCACAAATTTCATCTGATCCTCACCAAAATTGACACAGACCATCTTCAGACCACGCCTTGACACTGCGTTGATTTCTGTAACAATTGAAAAGCGTTTGCCTGTCGCAGCCAATCTAAATTGGTGGCGAAGCTGCCAAACAGGAAGTGAGCACATATCTCGGCAACCTTTGCGTCTATCAAAACCAAACTTGGTATATGGACTTGTGATCCCATCGGGAGGATGGCCAAGCAGTTTGGTGACCTTTGACCTCCGGGGTGCGAAGCCGCCAAACAGGAAGTGAGCTCTTTTCTAAGCTATCTTTGCATCTATCAAAACCAAACTTAGTATATTGCCTCGTAACCCCATCGGGAGGACGCCCAAGACATTTGGTGACCTTTGACCTCTAGGGTGCGAAGTCGGCAAACAGGAAGTGAGCTCATGAGCACCCTTAAAGGGATAATCCGGAGTGAAATGCACTTTAGATAAATTTTTCGGACTATTGGGAGTACATACGTTGAGTTGACACCAAAATCATGTCATTCGGATGTATTTTGAGAAAGTTTGAGCTCACCGTTTTTAGCCAAAACTCGTTAGCCTGGAGGTGACTCGGGCATGTCATTTCGCCGCTACAAAACGCTATTTTTATACCTCTTCTACTGTTCCAAACAACACTACACTTACGTGGTAGTGAGTAGAGGGTCCCTAAAGCCAAACCGAAGTATCCCCACGTCTTTATGTGGTCGGATAGAGAGTCCAGAATGAATTTAATCGAGTCAGTACCTTTCCGGAAATGTCGCTGTTGCAGCTGCCAACGCTATAACAACACTTTATTAACATTTCCGGAAAGGTACGGACTCGATTAAATTACCAATACTTACACAAGCAACTGTGAGAATTGACTTAGTGTGGACATTGTCAGTAACTAAATTACTTTAGAGTGTAACAACAGCCACTGGTGTTGATGTGACTTTCCCATGTACTTCCTGGATGACCACTCCATCTGTCCACCTACAGGGTGGTAGGGTACCTGGGATGGTCTGCCGCTGTACCTCAACCCGAGGTCATGTGAATCTTAGCAATGCCGCAGCCCCGAAGGGATAGAGTGGACTTACTCACTGTTAGACATTCAGCAAGTTCATTCTCTATATATAGTCGACCTCACCACAGTTTTCTCTGCGACGGTGTGTGTTTTGGACGATTTTGAGCTGAGCATTGTGGGTAAATCACTCCCAATGAGTTTATTAGGGGCCAAGCAGCAAAGCTGCGGAGGCACCTATTGTGTTTCTATGATTTTTTTCTTCTGCCATGGAAGTCAATGGCAGCCCACAGAACCGACTGGTGAAAA
Organism: Sardina pilchardus; assembly: GCF_963854185.1. Lineage (NCBI taxonomy): Eukaryota > Metazoa > Chordata > Actinopteri > Clupeiformes > Clupeidae > Sardina > Sardina pilchardus. The sequence goes on along the minus strand of NC_084994.1, from coordinate 31,025,251 downwards.
GTTGTGAAATTTGACACACCGTTTCGGGACAGTCTCCTAATTAATTTGACCAAGTTTCATGTCGGCAGCTCAAGCGCTCTAGCGCCACCAATAAGCCAAAGTTGGACGTGCGTTCACGCATGTAACTCTTGACCCGTTGGTCTGATTTTCTAAATTCAGGTATGGTTGGAATCCTTGGACCTGCCCCACTTCAACGCACCCTATGACATCAATGTCTCAAACCGTTCGCCCGCAACAGCCAATCGAAATTGGCGGCAAAGCCGCCGAACAGGAAGTGAGCTCGCATCTCAGCCAATCTTGGGTTGTTTGACATAAAAATTCTTGTGACTGCTCAAAACTACATACCTGACGTAACAGCATTGAGTTACCATGGCAACTCTGGCCTTTTGACTTGCCTGCTTGCCCCCCACATTGCTGCTTGCAGCTATATTTATTTTAATTATGCTCAAGTTTGTGTCTGTGTTTATGAACGTATGATTGACTGTGGTGTGTTTGTCTTGTTTATGTAGTTCTACGTTCTAGGTTTCTACGTTCTACGTACGGATCAATAAAACATCAGTATTAAGAACCTGGCCTCGGAATTGACTAAGGGCGACACACTTTATTTAGATAAAAAATTATTCATTTACATTCACTTCACTCTGATTTTCTTATTGCCGAGGACTTCTAGATTATAACCAAATGTGTCACTTTTGCATGGATGTTTTCAGTTACAGAAAAAAGTTAAAAATCAAACTGCCTCAGAGCAAACTGCCTCAGAGTGTCTGAAAGGCCTCAGACCCTGAAGTGTTAAAAGCAGAAAATATGTTTAGCTTGCTTGGGTATTTAATTCACTTTTGGATTGTTTGATGCTGACATACCTAACCCTGCTCACAAGTACAGGTGGTTGTTTGAGTCAATGCAGCTTCACTTGAGAAAAATAAATAAAATAAAAAGAATAGAATAGAATATATACTTTTTTGATCCCGTGAGGGAAATTCAGTTCTCTGCATTTAACCCAATTTAACCAAATTAGTGAACACACAGCACACAGTGAACACACAGTGAGGTGAATCACACAACCCAGAGCAGTGAGCTGCCTGCCCAACCAGCGGCGCTCGGGGAGCAGTGAGGGGTTAGGTGCCTTGCTCAAGGGCACTTCAGCCGTGGTGGACTGGTCGGGGATCGAACCGGCAACCCTCCGGTTACAAGCCCGATGCGCTAACCAGTACACCACGGCTGCCCCTAAATATGCGTGATTCACGCGTGAGGTCACGTGAAAATCTTGCGTGAAACCTGCCAATTGAACGTAACACCCACTGTATACTCCCAGGTTCTCTGAAGACAAAAAAATGCAGGTCCAATCAGTGAACAGAGGGAGTAGCTGAGAATGATGACGTTAAATCTGCCGTCTGCAGCATTTTTTGAGTCAAATTAGCTTGAGCGGTCATGGGATTCTGGAAGTAGAATATTAGATAGGCTGTTTAGGAAAAATCTCGAATTCGCTAGCTCCCTCTAAAGCCTGTAATCGTGCTTGCAAAAATGGAGCGCTCCCTATTTTGTTTAAGCAATCACGTTAGGGGGGAGGAATCGCTACCTGTCAATTACAGCTTGTGCACACGCTGCTATTGAGCCGCTGCTACTCTGCTCACGTGCACAACCTCTTCTCCAGAGGGGGAGGGGTTTGGGGGGCGGTTTGGAGCTTGGTAGAGGTTTAAACTTTAGACTCGGAATTTTGAAGACTTGCTGATGGCAGCTTAAAGGTCATGCGCTAGTTTGAGCATATAACGTCATGACCAAACCATGGAGGTATTATAAGAACTGGAGAGAGGGACTAAGTCCCGCCCCCCATTCATTTCAATGGCCCATGCTAGGCTAGCTACTTCAGCCAAAAAAGTTTGAAATTGGCCGCAGCCATCTTTGAGAAAATGGCGTTCCATGTGTGTTCATTTCTGTCACCAGCTAGAATGAGCCAATTAGGTTCGACGTTACAATGAGACAACATAAGGTACATCGTTGATGAAGATTGGAGAGTGAGAGAAGGTGTTTGTGAACGCGCTCCTATCGTTACAGGCGCAAATGTATTTAATTATTTGAGTTGGGATGGTGATGGAGAAGTTTGCCCCTTGTCTCGAAATCCTATAATGTGATATTCATGTCATGATATAATAAACATGGCGAGTCAATATTGAGCAAGAATTCACTTAGCATACACATAAATATGATCCCCACAGTAAATGCTTTGAACTGACTGTAGCCTAGGATGTTATGTGCGCAATAGGCTGTCTACCCGACGAAAATGACTCTTAATAAGTAGACATGGGATGTAAGAAACGTGTGGATACCTGATATGCTATTTGTGCTGCACCCAGTGTGAATTTGCAGCTTAAACCTACATTTGTAGACAGACAAAATGAAGCCAATGCATATTATAGGCTTACCGGTAGAAGCGCGCATCCATGTGTTGTGTTTCGAGCAGCATGCATTTTCAGTCTGCTGTCACTGTCGGAAACATTTGCCATTATGTAGGTTATGTGACCCCACAACGCTGCGTTGTTATGAACTACAGGTAGGAACTACAGCTGAGCGTTTTAAAATAGTCCTCATAGCCTACACGACAGTGAGTAGGCTAGGTTAATAATTGAGTTTAGAGAATTGCTTCGCATTTCCTAAAATATCTTATAATAGCCTACCTTGCCAACTCATACAAAGTCTAATGCAAATAATAGTAACCTATAAGAACAACATTGGCTTTTTTGTATTCACAAAGCCTGGTATAATGATACAGTCTAATCCACAGGCATTAAGTCAAGTATCGCTAACTTAATTCAAGTCGTCAGTCATTTTATTTATGTCTTCTGGAATGCGTAATCAACATGGACGTGCGACGAAGCTCGTTCGAAACTCGTGCATAAGCTGAGACAGCTCGTGCATGAGCTGTCTCGTGCATGCGCTGGTGCCGGATATGTTGCAACCTTGGAACGCCATTTTTTCAAAGATGTCGGCGGCCAAATGACATGCTAACTGGCTGAAGCTAACCCTCCAAATCCTGACCCCCTGGACCAAACGTTAGCGATTGGTTATGGCAAATCTGAGTGGCTCTGCGCAGATCCAATAGTTCTAAACATCAACAGAGTATCCACGGAAGTTCACACTTGGCAATGGAAAGTGGCCAGAGTCTCTGTACATTATGAATGTAGCTAATTTTTCACGCTGCACACTCCTTAAAATATCCATCCCTTTGGCCCGTATGGCCCAAGAGCTTTCATATAATTACAGATGGGTAAAGATAGAAACAACCTTCTTCTCCTCTACACATGGATTAAGAGGGATAGCTGCATGTGACCCAGTCCTCTGCAGAATCAGTGCCATTGAATCTGGTATAGAAGGTGTTCAGTTCTTCAGCAAAGGTGACAGGGTCTGGGCATTGTATCTTGGCAGCATTTTGAGTTCTGCTCAATGTGGTGGACTCTTCCAGGCATCCCTCACATCTCCACTGGTGAACTACTCCATCTTGTTCTAGAATCTGAGCTTGACCTTATACTTCAGCTCCCTTCTGAGATCTCTAACACGTTGTTTGTTGCCCTGAATAAAAGCTTTGTATTTTCAAATTGAGACAGTGTTTACTGACAGTGTTTACTGGTTACCCACGGCTTGTTATTGGCATAGTGCTTAATTTGTTCAGTTTGAACTCTATCAGCACATAATGATATGTAGATTCATGTTAAAGAGGAATAATGCAGGATTGGCGATTTCATCTCTGGTTTCGGTTTCGTTTTTCGTTTTCACTCGTTTTATGCTTGCATATTTCTCTGCAGAGCTTCCCCGACAGCTTTAGCGTGTATATTTATACATATATAGGCTATATATTTTATATAAATGGCAAGCGTGGTTCTTCTTGTTCCTTTCGCGTCTCTGACTTCCAGATGTAAACAGCAAACGATCGTTTATCAGAAAGTTGCAAGGTTGTAATAGCGGAGAGGGACACTAGGGGCGGGAGGAAATGTGACTGTGACCATAAAACTGGTCAGTCAAGCAAAACAACGATTTCTAAGCGATTTTATGACTATGAAAAAGTTGCATAGAGTCTCTTTAAGGTCACCATTGCATGAGCTTTGAATAACATGTCCCAGTCTGTTAGTTCTGTTAAGTGCACAGATTTGGTGTTTGGTTTGTATTCTGTTGAAATGAACACACTACATGAGTAAGGACACTGTGCACTCAACACACTGCATTAAAGTATACGGACAGGGTGCATGTGTTTTGATCTCTAACATTGAATTACAAATGTATCGTTCATGCTGCATGGAATTAACAATGTTATCGTTGTACTCCCTCACACATGGCATAACGAATAAGCTTGCTTTGTTCAGTGCAATGATTGCACTGCAATCTCTTTACTAATTTTTAGAAGCACTTGACTTAAACAAATACAATGTATTACTTTTTCCTTCACAGCAACGGGCAAATTTATTTGCCGTAAATCCGTTAGGAGAAATTCTTCTGAAGGGATATCTGAATTACACTATGGCCAACAAGCACAATTTCACAGTGAAGGCACAGGTAATGTTTGTTCATGTGTTTCTGTGTACATATCCTTTACCAAGGATGTAGAGAATGGGGTAATGATTTAAAATGACAAGATTTAATCAACATTTCAAGTGTATTTGTCCTCTATAGGTCAATCCATTTATGATTATGTTGTGTAATTATGCATTTTTTTGTAGCTATGTGCCATACTATTCTGGCACTAGTTTGAAATTATTTGCTTAAAAGTGTATGGACTGGAGGAGCTGTAGCACAGCTGGCTGCAGTGTCTGTGCCATATTTGGCTGCAATGTTACTATTCTAATGTGAAGTGTACTTAACAGGATGGTGGTGGCTTGTTCAGTGAAACAATTGTAGTAATCAGAGTTCTGACACCTCAGTTTGATTATGACCCATATGAGGCCTCCATACCAGAAAATCAGGTGAGTTTTGCATCCACAGTGCCATCAATATTGTCTACCAATTGGACTTGAATTGGAATCAAGAACATAATAATCATTATTGTAAAAGTAAAAACCTGTTTCGCAGGCCATTTCGCATGGTGAACCATAACTCATCAATATATTGTTTTGTGTGTGTGTTGTGAGTAGCTGTATTGAGTAGTCCTGCTTTGCTTACCCTTATTATACAACCCAACAGGTTGTATAATAAGCTACTTCATTAGAAGCCACTTGTGTAGTCGTCTAAATCTGACTGTAAATGTTATGATATCCACAGGAGGTTCACAGGAAAGATGTGGTGATTCCTCTGAACCAGGAAATTGAGGTTGTGAAGAACAAATCACTCGAGATGAAACAGTGAGTCGTGCCTATAACTGGACTTACACAATAGAGCTTAGATTTGTTCTGAGCATTCTGATTTCATTTATAAAAGCACAAAACTCATACATTACAGATCATACTAAAAGTCGATCTCCAACTGTCATAACCATCAGCCATCAACCATCAGCCACCATATTACATACTGATTGGTTAATATAGTCCCCTCCAAAAGTATTGGAACACATGCCAAAGTTGATTATATAAAATGCCTTAAATGAAAAGAACATGAGGAAATATTCAACCTTTAAGGACACTAATTTTCTTTGTGAATGAATAATATATCGTAAATAGATAAATGTTTTCTTTAAAATACAGGGGTCATAAGTATTGGAACGCCTATGTTAATCCTATGTGTTACAATTCCCATAGAGGCTAGCAGATTTTTTTTTCTTTGTTTTTAAATGCCAGTTGTTAATGTATCTAAGACACTATGCATCCTGATAAAGTTTGATTGACCTTTGGAATAAAATAACCCCACATCAACACATAGCCCCACATCAACACATAGCCTTCACCATACCAAGAGATTGGCATGGTTTTATGTAAGTTAGCCTATTAGCTGGTTTGAATTGCATTGAGCTCAATGAGAAATATAGCCGCAAGCGGCGATGGCGGGCCCGAGCACCTGCGGTGCGGACCTGTGACATTTCGGAATCTTACAAAGCAACATGTGTGGGTTGGTGGGCATGTGCATGAGCAACACACATGCCCACTAAATGTGGTTAATTTTTGTGAATATATGTCAACCACAACAGACAACACGCTAGGTGGCACTATAGAGTCCCTACGCCACACCCTAGGCCAGAGCTCTGTCCCTGACTAGCGGTAGCAATAACACACAAGCCTACATAATTGTTGTGAATGTATGTGTCAACCATAATAGACAAAGTGCTAGGTGGCGCTATAGAGTCCCTAAGCCACACCCTAGGCCAGAGCTCTGTCCCTGACTAGCGATAGCAATAACACACAAGCCCACCAAATTTGGTTCATTTTCGTGAATGTACACGTCGACCACAACAGACAAAACACACTAGGTGGCGCTATAGAATCCCTAAGCTACACCCTAGGCCAGAGCTCTGTCTCTGATTAGCGATAGCAATAACATAATATAGCCGCAAGCGGCAATGGCGGGCCCGAGCACCTGCGGTGCGGACATGTGACATTTCGGAATCTAACAAAGCAACATGTACTTGTTGGTGGGCATGTGCATGAGCAACACACATGCCCACCAAATTTGGTTGATTTTCATCAATGTATGTGTCAACCACCACAGACAACAGGCTAGGTGGCGCTATAGAGTCCCTAAGCCACACCCTAGGCCAGAGTTCTGTCTCTGACTAGTGGCAGCAATAACACACAAGCCAACCAAATGTGGCTCATTTTCGTGAATGTATCAACCATAACAGACAATGCGCTAGGTGGCGCTATAGAGTCCCTAAGCCACACCCTAGGCCAGAGCTCTTAGTGCGTTCGATTAACCATCCGAGGACTCAGGGGAGACCGAGGGAAGTTTCCGAGACAGATTCCAAGATGGCTGAGCCCAGAGTCATTTGTAAAAATGAATGGTATTCATTGTGTTTGGACCGTGGTTTAAATGACGATTTCAATCACTGCAATACCTTACTGCGTCTGTATCACTGCCTATGGGAATGGGAATCGGCCTTGTTGTGAGTTCAATATTGAATGAAGACTTATTGAACTTGTGTTGGTAAATGTAGCTAGCGTTGCTAACAGAAGGTAAACACGCCTGGAACTTGGCCAGTGCTTCCGCAAAACGTGACGTCTATGTTTGGACACACGAAAAATACAAAAACACCTCACACATCACATCCGAGGTCCGAGGCAGTTTGGAGAGAATAAACGAACGCACTATCTATTAGGCCTCTAGCGAGGAGGCGATGACGTCGACTAACCGACTTCAAAATATCGTCGACGTCATATTTAGGCGTCGATATATCGCCAGAAAAAAAAAAAAAAACACTTCAGTCACAAAAACAAAACAAAACAAACAGTTCGCACTTCCTCAAACCAAAAAAGCCCTGCACGAAGCCCTGAAAAACAGCTCGCCTGGGGTGGTCGAAAGGGAATACTTACTTTAATTTCACGTTTGTGTAGTGTATCCTGCAGCTTGAGCTGAGTGCACTTCGGTAGTGCTTGCTAACTATCCTAGCTCTCTGCAGTGTTTTCGTGCTTGTTTGGTAGGCAGTTTATGTTAGCTTGTCACTGGCAGTGAGTCAGCTGTGTATTGTATTTGTTAGCATTTATTGTTGGCTGGAATGGCTAGCTGACGGCTGCATAACACAGCTCCAGTAACCCGCCGGCCCGGCCGGCACGAACAACCAGCATACGGAGTTGCAGGTTGTGGTAATTTACGAGTCAAGCGCAACAGGGGGACGCCCACCAGATGCGTACGCGACTCGAAGCGCAATGAGGTAGGTTCGCCAGTGTCAACTACGGAGCCAAACAATGTCCAGGCCAGGGCTTTGCGCAGTGGTCATGAATGAATCAATGTTTTATGAGCATTGAGAACATTTAAATGAGCATCACATCCAAGTGTGTTAGGGCTCGAGTTGCACTAACGTTACCAACGATTTTCAGTGTTGTGTAGATATACAGTAGCCTACTCTACAAGCTTTTAGAACATGAAATGCATTGTTAGACTTGACATTAACGTTACTTTAAAAGTAACTACGTTAGCCCTCAAGAAAAGCTAATCATGCCATAACACTAGGGTTGCCAACCGTTCCGTAGGCCTATGCTCAATGGTGGTATGAGCGTTCATTGAATGCATGCGTGTGCACGTTTGAGTGACAGAAACGGAAACTGAAACTACACAATAACGTTGTTGGCAAAGCTCCGCTTCAATCTGTTGGAAGGCTATTTTAACTTGCATAGAAAATGTTTAGTCAAATTTGAATATAACATGGTCAAAATATTGTAGCTTTAGTCTTTCATTTAAAGATCTCCAGATTAGTGATTTCCGCCTGTATTAATGTTTCCTGGATACATTCAGGCATTCAAATTAAATTTCATTATAAAGCATATCAATGTGTTCTCCATTTGCCTACCAGAGTAGGCTGATGCTTGCATGAGGGAAACATCCCAAAACAATAGCACCCATATAATTGTTGTTTTCAGAAGTAGGCTATTTCTCATGCAACCATGCAAAAGCATCCCCATTTTATTTTCTCATAGTTGGCAACCCTACATAGCACTGCAATGAGTTTTGCAAAGAGTAGATTTAAAATGTCCCACTGTCATAACTGTTGTTCCAATACACATTGATATTGTGTGTTCAGGACAAAGCAAATATTTTTATCCTGGTGATTTTTGTATACTATTATTAAGATTTTTTATGGATACATTATGTTTTTTATTAATCGAACAACAGAAAAATAATTGTTAGACTAATCGTCCAATTAGTCGTTAGATTAGTCGACTAATCGATAAAATAATCGCCCGATTAATCGTTTTAAAAATAATCGGTTACTCCCAGCCCTACTATCTATCCTTGACTAGCGGTAGCAATAACGCAAATGCCCACCAAATGTGGCTCATTTTCGTGAATGTATCAACCACAACAGACAATGCGCTAGGTGGCGCTATAGAGTCCCTAAGCCACACCCTAGGCCAGAGCTCTGTTTCTGACTAGCGGCAGAAATAACACACAAGCTAACCAAATTTGATTAATTTTCGTGAATGTTTATGTCAACTACAACAGGCTACACACTAGGTAGCGCTATAGAGTCCCTAAGCCACACCCTCGGCCAGAGCTCTGTCTCTGAATAGCTATAGCAAAACACATGCCCACCAAATTTGGTTCATTTTCGTGAATGTATGTGTCAACCACAACAGACAATGCGCTAGGTGGCGCTATAGAGTCCCTAAGCCACACCCGAGGCCAGAGCTCTGTCTTTGACTAGCAGTAGCAATAACACACAAGCCCACCACATTTGATTAATTTCTGTGAATGTATGTGTCAACTACAACAGAAAACATGCTAGGTGGCGCTTTAGAGTCCCTAAGCCACACCCTAGGCCAAAGCTCTGTCTCTGACAAGCCATAGCAATAACACACAAGCCCACCAAATTTGGCTCATTTTCGAGAATGTATGTGTCAACCACAACAGACAACACACAAGGTGGCGCTATAGAGTCCCTAAACCACACCCTAGGCTAGAGCTCTGTCTCTGACTAACGATAGCAATAACATACAAGCCCATCTAATTTGGTTCATTTTCCTGAATGTTTGTGTCGACCACAACAGATAACATGCTGCTAGGTGGCGCTGTAGAGTCCCGAAGCCACACCTTAGGCCAGAGCTCTGTCTCTGACTAGCAGAAGCAATTCCACATGTAGCTGCCAAATTACATCCAATTTATAGCCCTTTTTTCTGCCTATAACACCAACTTCCTGTTTCTTAATAAGACGCCATAATTCAAACCTTCGCCATTTCAATATACTTTGAAAATTCGAAAATCTGGTTGCAATTCCTCTTGAACAACACCTCAAGATCATTTTAGTGTTGATATGACATGATTTCGATAAACTGTCTAGAAGAAGTGTTTCAAAATAGATGATGTGCAAAATTCAAAATTATAATCATAACTCAAATTCCTCTAAGATTCACTATGTAGTTTACATTTAAAAGTTGTTCAGATTAATACGACACACATGCCTACCAAATTTGGTTGATTTCCATGCATGTAAGTGTCAACCACAACAGAAAACACGCTAGGTGGCGCTATAGAGTCCCTAAGCCACACCCTAGGCCAGAACTCTATTTCTGACTATCGACAGCAATAACGCACAAGCCCACCGAATTTGGTTCATTTTCGTGAATGTATGTGTCAACCACAACAGACAATGTGCTAGGTGGCGCTATACAGTCCCTAAGACACCCTTGGCCAGAGCGCTGTCTCTGAATAGCTATAGCAATAACACACATGCCCACCAAATTTGGTTAATTTTCGTGAATGTACGTGTCAACCACAACAGACAATGTGCTAGGTGGCGCTATAGAGTCCCAAAGCAACACCCTAGGCCAGAGCTCTGTCTCTGACTAGCGGTAGCAGTAACATAAAATCCCACCAAATTCGTTTCATTTTCATGAATGTATGTGTCAACCACAACAGACAATGCGCTAGGTGGCGCTAGATAGGGTTGGGCGATGTCCCCTTAATTGGCATATGACGATGTGTACAGTAAAACATCGCGATGGACGATGATATCGTCATCGGGGGCTGTCTGTAAGAGAGCGACAGACAGCCAATCTAAACACCTGCTTACACCAACCAGCGGTATATTACACATTGCCAGCATTCGCTGGGCCTCGCAAAAAAATTCGCGGTCACTTATCTAAAATCTTGAATAGCCCAGTCTGTACCTAACTCATATGTTATGCAGTGTTTTCCACACATAGACTAATTTGTGGCGGTGCGCCATAGATTCAGCACCTGCCGCCACACATTGCGTTTCGTTATTATTTTTTGTTTTTTAATTTATTTTTTTAACGCTATTGAAAAACACCCAGCATTCGTTAAACAGAATTTCCTTTCCCTGCTCTCCCTCTCTGTCAATCACGCATCTGTCTCTCATACACACAAACACACGCACACACACAGCCCCTCCCTTCCGTGCACGCCGCATCTGTCTCCATGAAAACCAACGATATCATCCCTGGAAGCGTGGTCGCACTGATGCACATGACGCTGCTCGGGTGAAGCATAAAGTTCTTCCGCAACCTTTGTAGACTATGCGTGCAACTTTTCCAAACAGTACTGAGTAGAAGTAAACTCATTCTCCTTGGCCCGCTCTCGTGCGCGCTCAATGGACACCCGCCCTCGACATGCACATTTAATCTAGATAAAACATTTAGCATCATTAGTAGGCTATGCTGCAGACATTTGATTAAAAATCTTGCATTCAAGTTGACTGACCATCTCAATACCAATGTTTTTCAACTCCAAGACTTAAAGGGGCCTGTCCCAAGGAGAAAAAGTATTAGCTTACCTGAACAGAAACTGAACAGTCCAACCAGTAGAGTATGATAAACTTAGCCTGCTACTTTGTTTACAATATTTTGAGGCTTCAACCATACAGCTGAATTTAAGAGGTGGAGTTATAATATGAATAGTAGGCCTAGGCCATAATCTGCATAAAGATTGCTGTTATATCAGAAATTTCAGTATATAGAATGTAGGCCTATAATAGAGTAATTATTCATAATTACATCATTTGTGTGTTTAAAATAAAGACAAGCTTTACATCTTGTTAAAAAATCATTCACATTATATGTCAGGAGAGCGATAAAAAGGCGGTGCAATGAAAAATATGGGTGCACCCTGTTTGGCTGACAGCCTCTTAAGCACCCTACATGTGCATCAGTTCTAGGCTCAATTTCATTTCCAAGGAAAAGTTTTTATTTTTTAAATATTTTAGCTTAGTCTGCAGTAGAAATAAGTGGGGGCGTGGCATCACGATGGTTGCTTGATTGACTGATGGCAACTCTGGCCATTCATTTTCAGGTGGATCAAGGAAGGGAGAGAGAGTGTGTGTGTATGTGTGTGTGTCTGTGCGGAAAGAATGGGGGAGGGGGAAAAATGCGGCTGAGAGAGAGAGAGAGAGAGAGAGAGAGAGAGAGAGAGAGAGAGAGAGAGAGAGAGAGACAGACAGAGGGGTAGAGACAAATGCAGCAATAAAAAAAAAAATAGAATAGAATACTTTTTTTGATCCCGTGAGAGAAATTCTTTTCTCTGCATTTAACCCAATTTAACCGAATTAGTGAACACACACGGCACACAGTGAGGTGAATCACACACTAACCCAGAGCAGTGAGCTGCCTGCCCAACCAGCAGGGAGCAGTGAGGGGTTAGGTGCCTTGCTGAAGGGCATTCAGCCGTGGACTGGTCGGGGATTGAACCGGCAACCCTCCAGTTACAAGCCCTAACCAGTAGCCCACGGCTGCCCCAAGGAGTGTGTGTGTGTGTGTGTGTGTGTGTGTGTGTGTGTGTGTGTGTGTGTGTGTGTGTGTGTGTGTGTGTGTGTGTGTGTGTGTGTGTGTGAAGCCGCGCGTGTGTCAATGTGTGTGTGCTAGGGGAGACCCAGGAAGGAGAGATTGAGGAGAAGGGGGATGACAGAGTGTGTCTGTGAGTTGCAACAGAGAGAGAGAGAGGGGTGTGTGTGTGTGATTGGGCAATTATGAAATTAACAAATAACTCACTTTCTGTTAACATGGTGAAAGTCAAAATTGCAGCATAGGTTGATATGATTATTATTATTCATCAACTCGCTTCAAAATATTTTAGCTAAAACTGTGTCCACCACAATCATTAATGCGCTTTTAAAAAACACCAAATTCAAAACTTTGTATATGTCACTACAAACACACTAACTAATACTCCATTAAATTTCATCCAAATTAGTCACTGCTTTCTGCCTATAACACCAACTTTCTCTTTCTTTTATAACACACCTGGATTCAAAGCTTCGCCATTTCAATATACTTTGGAAATTCAAAAATCTGGTAGCAATTCCTCTTGGGCAACCCCTCAAGATCATTTTACTGCTCATATGACATGATTACGATAAACCCTCTGGGAGAAGTGTTTCAAAATACATGATGTGCAAAAATCTAAAAATCTCACATAACTTAAATTCTTTAAATATTCACTATATAGTTTAAATGTAATGCTCGTTCATATTCATACAACACACATGTCCACCAAATCTGGGCCATTTTCGTGAATGTATGTGTCGACCACAACAGACAACGCGCTAGGTGGCGCTACAGAGTCCCTGAGCCACACCCTAGGCCAGAGCTCTGTCTCTGAGTACAGTTAACAATTCCACATCTAGATGCCAAATTTCAAGAGTTTTAGTGCATGTCAAGTTGGTGAAAAAGGGCACAACATTTCCGGTATGAGGATTCCACTATAATAATAATAATTATAATAATAATAATAATAATAATCTGAGCAAAATCATTTAGGCCTTGCACCTACGGTGCAGCCATTTCAGTGGTCGCACCTCGGTGCTCGGGCCCTAATAATAATCTGAGCAAAAACAATAGGGCCTTGCACCTACGGTGCGGCCGCTTCAGCGGTATGAGGATTCCACTATAATAATAATAATAATAATAATAATAATAATAATAATCTGAGCAAAATCATTTAGGCCTTGCACCTACGGTGCAGCCATTTCAGTGGCCGCACCTCGGTGCTCGGGCCCTAATAATAATCTGAGCAAAAACAATAGAGCCTTGCACCTATGGTGCGGCCGCTTCAGCAGCCACACCTCGGTGCTCGGGCCCTAATGAAACCAGCTAATAGGCTAACTGAAATAAAACCATGCCAATCTCTTGGTATGGTGAAGGGTAGCTACGTATTGATAGTCTACAAAATTAGACTATGAAAATGTGGTGCAGGCAATAGTGGGCTATGTAACAATAATTCAAAATCCAGCATTTATTTCACTGTAACTTTATAGACAAGACTGTGATTGGTCAACTCGTACTGTGTGTTGAGCTTCAAGCAACCTGTGGGTAGTAGCATCATACTAGTTCGGTGCAGTATTATAGTTTGATTGCAACAATGGGGTTATCTGATTGTAAACTACCTACAGTAGGCGTTCAATTGTGATGGCTGTTTCTTTCACAGGTTGCCTGATTCATGCTCTGCGTGAATTGTATTACAGGGTTCATACTGGTTTCTAAACGTGAAATTCAAGGCTTTATGAGACCTTTTTGGTAACACTTTACACTACAGATCAGTAATAAGTGGGTAATGTTATGGTAACATATATGCAATTTCATGGTAATAATATGTTTAAACCACATATTACAAATTATTAATGTGTAATTTCTAGACAGTTACTGTGCAACTACCATACAACAACAATGCAAATAACTTGGGTAAAATAAAATGGTAATAACTGCTGTAAATATGTACTTACCGAAGCAATAGATATCTACGATTTACTTATAGTGACATAATATTTCTGTAATAACACCATCATGATGGTTCTATGAAGGACTTAGTTACATAGTAACTTTTAACTGTTATGGCACAATTACACAGTGGTCAAAGTTTTTGTAGTAATTAGTTTGATGGTAAAATGTGACCTGTTATCTGTTATTATGATGAAATAAATAAGGTCATTTCACAATAATTATATGGTATCAGGGCTGTAAAATACTGTTTTGTCTTTTCGAAAGGATTTCGAAATCATGTCATATGAGCAGTAAAATGATCTTGAGGGGTTGCCCAAGGGAATTGTGAACAGATTTTTGAATTTCAAAAGTATTTTAAAATGGCAAAAGTTTGAATTATGGCATTTGTTAAACGTACACTATGTAGTTTTTGCTCCCATCTAGTGGTTAAATTTGATTTTGCATGCACGCTCTAGCGCCACGCGTTTTTAAATGTGCGTTGCAAGATGGCTAGAACTACGGGAAGTTGAATGGGTCGAGATCTGGTCGAGATTCATTCAAGATGTCTTCTACCACTTCATCGAGTTTTCTTTCCAGTGATGATGTAAGCTATTCTAAAGTTCTTTGAATAATTTGTATGATCATGTATGAGTAATTACTCCTCGAGCAACATAGTGAATTACGTTGTCATGCTTATATTGTTTTTACATTAGCTTACTATCGTAATATTAGCATAGCAGCAGCTAACAACTTGACATGACAGTATAGGCCAGGCCTATTCAACTAGCGGCCCGCGGGCCAGATGTGGCCCGCTTCAAATTTCCTGTGGCCCGCGTGTCTCGTCATGAGAATGAACTCGCTTTGACGGGTGTGCATAGATCATATGATTGGCGGGTAGCGCACTGTCGGCCCGCCCCTATTGGCCAGACTAATTCTTCACAGCACATCACTACACAAACTGACATTTCCAAATGTGTAACTAGTTTTAAATGTTATGATTAAATGTTGATTAAATTACGATTTCTTACCGCCAAAGATTCTAAACCTCGAGCGTGCGCAAATCAAAAATGTTACAATCATACCCGGTCTCCGTTCCTCCGAGCCCTCGGGAAAGTTAGTGAAGGAGCTGTGGTTTGTAGAGAATTGCCTCTTGACTTTATATTCCTTCTTTACAGCGATGGATTCGTTGCACAATAAACATGAAAGTCTCGTACTTGTTGCAGAGGGTAAAATGAACGATTCTCGTTGTCAATTAGACATTTCTTTAGACAGAGCCATCTTCACTCAACTCGTGGGAATGTTATTGTTTGTGATTTGCGCAGGCTCGAAGTTTAGAATCTTTGGCGGTAAGAAATCGTGAAATAGATAAACAGAGGCAGAGCTGGCATTACTTTTTCTTTAAATTCAATGCTAAGTATATTTGAGAGATCGGCGCTGTAGGCTGTGTGTGTTTGAAACACTTATGAGCTAATTATCTTGAAGTAGGCTGGTTTAATCAACACTGCAATTTTTCCCACTGATGCATGATATGGCAGCTATCAGACATCAGGTATGAAATAGCCTAGGCCTACTATGGTTAGCCTGGGTGTTTTCAAATACTTCTATAGTTTGTGTCGCAGCCTATCACCTGTCTGAGAAGATTTTTTTTATGGATATGGATAATAGGCTATGTTCTTAGTTTCTATGCCAGTGTATAAAATTCAATTGAATTGAACTGAATTTTACTCTGATTTTATCAAATATTGTTGGATAAAATTATTTTGCGGCGTCTTATTTTATGCGGCCCCTGAAAACCCAGTGATTTTTCCATCCGGCCCTCTTGGTACTGAAGTTGAATAGCCCTGGTATAGGCTAATGCTTGTATTACTCTAAAGGCATGGACTATGTCACTAAGTGCTTGTCTGTAGGTTAAGTATGACCGTCTTCACGCTGCTTCTCTGTGTAACGCGAAATGCAAAAACACGTTTTTCCCTAGCGGTAGTGTTTAGCGGTAGCGGTAGTGTTTTATGTCCCTCTCGGCAGTTCATATTTTTCTATACACCGGAAAGACATGGAAGACTTCCTGTGAACGTCCCTTTCAATGTAAATGCCGGGAAGTGATTCTTCGGCCAGTAGGACAAGTCAGACCATTGGCATATGTTATTTTACACCAAAGAGGATCTATTTATGAATGAAGACGTTGACTTGAGGTATTAAAACACTTAAAATCCTACATAATGTACCTTTAAAGCAACAGGAAGTTGTTGTGTTCAGCAGAAAAAGGAAATAATTTGGATGCTCTGGCCTCGGGTGTGGCTTAGGGACTCTAGAGCGCCACCTAGCATGTTGTCTGTTGTGTTTGACACATACATTCACAAAATTAATCAAATTTGGTGGGCATGTGTTACTCATGCACATGTTGCTTTGTTAGATTCCGAAATGTCACAGGTCCGCACCGCAGGTTATCGGGCCCACCATCGCCGCTTGCGGCTATATTTGATATTGTCATTGGTCCCCCATGAACCAAATTACACAAAACTTGGCATACACTCAGAGGGTGTCATGATGATCCTACACTTCAAAATGTCGTGCAGTTTTGAACCTGTCAACCAAAGATACCAGCAATTTCAATGCCTCATTTTTGCTTTTTCAGTTTTGACTAGTGGTGCTATACATTAAACTGTGTCTGGCCATCTACCATTGCACACTCATGCACAAACACATCTAACAATGTACTGTATGCACTCAGATGCAGGCGCACACACACACAGACGTTATACTTTATTTTATACGCCGGAGCGACTTAATTTCGGAAAATACTGTACTTATGTGTGTGTGTGTGTATGTGTGTGTGTGTATGTGTTTTCCTATAGTGACCTAGATGATGAGGAGAAAGTTCTGGATATTCAGCAAAATGGTGAAACACAATACATTCTGATCCTGGAAATTTCGCTACCAGTTGGCATAGGCCTACCAGTTCTTGCTTTAATCATATGGTTGATCAAAAGATTTTGTTGTCCATGTTGATGAATACGTTTTTACATTGCATGTAAATGCAATGTACTGTTATCCCTGTTCTTCTTATTATAATCGTTATAATTATTCTTCTTCCGACCAAAATCAACGATCAACGGCTCTAAAACCACTGAACCGTTTGACGTCATTCAAGCACTCCTACAAAGGTCTTGAAATGGAGATTTGTTCTATGTATTTTTCACATTTGTGAACTTTACACTTTTTGAGATATTTACGACAAAAGAGTCCCATAGAGTTAACGTTGACACGCTTTGGCGGCAAATATATATTGTTCATTAGCCTACATCCTCTGCTCCTCCTCTGCTCCGCTTTAACCCTCTCTGGCTGTAACACCAGTGACTAGAAGAAGCAATCTAACGTTGATACTATGCCACAGAACGTTATCTTCTTCATCTTGTCTCCTGCAGTACTCCTATAGGGAGGGAAATTAATCTCATCGCCATCAAGTGGTTGCGTTCCTAGAGGCTAGCGGGAGTGGATGGGATTTTCTTTTAGAAAAAATATATCTCGGCCCACGATGGGAACTTAGTTAAATACCTTCAATATGCTATGCATTTAGGTCAGCTCTACTGCTTTTAGTGGTCATACTTTTTTTTTAGGATCAGTTTAATTGTTTTGAGTTTTGTTTGTAACAAGGTGATAACGAACTACAGTAGCTACAGTAGCATTTGACGTCACCAGTTTGGGCGCTTCATCTCCAACTGATCAAAACGGCAATTTGCTTAACTGGCTTTACATATTTTTGTAATAACAGAGAGCGATGTAAACCGCGTGGTAATTACCTTTATGTTGGGATAACATGTGTTGTGCTCCTACTCACACAAGAGATGGCAGTAAGTGTGATTGTCTACTAACTAACCAACTAGCTAACAGAATAAACAAACCATGCTAGGTGAGAAACGTCGTCGAAGGGTATCACATCACTTGTAGTTGTAGTCCATTTATGAAATGAAACGAGCAATTACGTTTTTTTTAAATAAGGCGAAATAGTGTCTGATATTTTCACAGTTAGTAGATTATTAGCCTACAGTATGCGGACTGAAAAATATTTTTGGTGGATAAGATCGCTGGTATAGCTTCGTAGTATTTATTTGAAAAGTCGGTCTATGGGACTTAACATTGGAGCTGCTCTTCGAACGCAAGCGCTTGGGGCGCTGGTTTTCACTTTCCCTCCCTATCTTGCTTTGTTTATATCGTTACAGTAACCGGTTTGCTCTAGGTGATGTTATCAATAGTTAGACAATCAAACCCTAACGTAAGCACTATATTTAGCTAACGACAATCAAATTTAACGTTAGCTTCTAACCACGCAAGTCTTAACTCAGCGTCCTAAGTAGAGTCCAACCTGTTAGACATGCCAGTTGTACCATTTAGGTTTAAGCCTTCTTCTCATAGTCGTTTTTACAGTACAAACATTGTTATCATTGTCATCATTGCTATTATGTTTGTTGTTAGCAAGCTAGCACTCGTTTTAGCTAGGCACGACTAAGCCAGCCAAGCAATCATTTAAGCGGGCTTTCGGTATCATTCACAAATTTAAAACCTTTGATAACAGTTTATTGTACATTCCTAATAGGATAATCATACACTTGGAAACACATTGAAGAAGGTACTAGCTCATCATGTAATATGTTTGTGTACATAAAAAATATCCTACCGTAGGCTAACGTTACATTTGCTATATCGCTCATGCCCACGCTCACCGGCCCCTATATAATTTCCTCGGCCTACCTGTTGCTGCATAGCATCACCGTTGATTGACGTTGTTTGAGATTGTATTCCGTATTCCAATGTGGTCTAAGCTCTTAGCCTATGTATACTTTTTACCTGCATTAAAGTGTAGTTATCTCCCTCAACAATGGAATTCTCTTCTCTGATTGGCTGATGGGGTGGCCATTAACTTTGTTTATTATACGGCTCTCTAGAATGTTGAGGGAGCTCCCATTCACTTTGAATGGGCCTCCCCAACGTTCTACGGTCAGTTATTTTTGCTTATACCACTGCTTGGTCAAATTTCCTATTGTGATGCGCTATTTGGAACGTGCATTATTTTTCTATATACCGCACGTCTATGAAGTAGTTCCCTTCTTTTGGGCTTATTACACTTGAATATTAATTCGCCAATGTGAATGTAACGGTAAAAACAACAACGTTGTATCTAAGACAGCGGCAATATAAACGAAAGTGATAGTAGCAGTGGTATAAGCGGGATAATCAACTCCGCGCCGTGCGTTTATAGGAAAACAATGCACTTATCGAAGTGTAAAGTCCCCTCCGCCTGCGGCGTCGGGTCCTTATTACCACTACGAACGTGCATTATTTTCCTATAAACGCACGGCGCGTCGTTGATTATCCCTTACATAATCACCGCTCCGAAGGTAAAAGCAAACAAAAAACAAAAGAGAAAAAACAAACTTCTGTTTCTGTTTCTGAAATCCAAAACGGGAATTGGTGTGTTCTGTGTTCATTCATTGTAGTCCATTTGTGTAATCCGTGGTCATTCATTATTTGGTTTTCAAACCAAAACAGAAAAAAAGTGGCGTGTTTGTTTGTTTTTTCTGTATTAAAAACGGAAATGGAAAAAACGGAAAAAAACAAAACAGAAAAAACAAACTTCTGTTTCTATTATAGAGATTGAGAATGTGACGTAAAACGCAACGCATTTTGGGAATAGGTGGCCCAAGTTTTTTACTGACGTGCTGGACCAACAAAGTGCAGTTGTCGAAATGCCGTTTACCTGCTGTGTTATGAAATTCAATAGAGTAACATAAAGCTTATCTTTTATTGTTTTCCAGCGTGGACAAATAATAGTACACGCCATGTTTCAGACGTGACAAAAAGGCGAGAAATGGCATGGATCAGCAGTAAGGAAGCGCAAGATTATGTTCTGTTTTTTGCACAATTTTTCCCCGCTTAGTTTTCATTATTATCATGCCAGATCCAGGCATGCAAACTCCTCACCTTTCGGCGAAATTCGCCGTTTTGAATCAAAAATAGGTGACTTACATGGTTCGTGCAGATCCGATGAGAAAATATTTAGGGGGGAGGGGGGGGGGGGGGGGTCAAGGTGGATTGAATTTACAACTGAGTTTAGAAATCATGCGCAGACGCTAACGCATCTTGAGGTGTTTCTAGAGCCGCATTTAAAACGTGTCTGATCAGCAAGGCATGTGTGAATGTAGCCCCTATGCGTTTAATAAACATTAGTGGAAGCGAATTGTTGACAAAGACGCAACGCGAACAGAACGCGCACGCCAAGTGTATTGTGAACGCAGATGCGTCTGAGATGTCAGGTGGAATATAGTGATTCTGGCGAGAAGAGATGCCGAGGGATTTCACAGGTGGGCTAGTTAAAACTGTCAACTTCTATTAGAAAAAGACACTGAGATTAGTGCAGCAACGTAGCATAGGTTGTTTTCTTCTAATGATGAAAGTTAGCGAAATTAGACAAACTCATAACGAGTTCTTTTGATGAAGAATGCGTGCAGTTTGAACCATCTAGATCGGCAAAAGGTGAAGCAAATAGGCATACTTTATCAGTATATCAAAGGCTAATGTAACAGTTGAATTAAATGCTCATAAACTGGGCTGATTCGTTTTGTCCAGAGACGTAGTTGAATGACATATAGACAGGTCATTTGCTCAACTTTTTGGGCCTAGTTTTCTGTCAAAGTTTTCTCAATGGATTCCTGGTCAGAACCCCTATTGAAACAGATTAAGACTTGGGGCATGTTAAATTTTGTCCAAAAATTCAAGATGGCCGCCGTATGGGCAATTCCATATCAGTTGGAACAGGTCCGACACCATGGTCCTCAGTTTTTCCTGATTTTTGGTCAAAATGTTTCTCCATATCTCATTAGAGGAAAACCAAAATTTTAGCTTGGTATCTTGTTTAGTTTCTGAGATATGGCTCTTCAAATGTGGATAGACGTGTCCTTAAAAAAGGCTGAAAATGCCTGTATTTAATGAGCACCACTTTTTTTTTAAACCCCTCTCCTGTCTTAAGCCTACCATATTATTTTCTAAAAATTTGAACATTGGGGCAGTACCCTGTTTAGTTGTCCAATATCACAAAGGAATTGTAGTCCTTCCCACCATTGAAGACTTATTCATCGAAACAAACCCATATTTTTTTTAAAGCAATGAAAAACTAAAAAACCTGTTTTTGTTCTCTTATGGTCATGAATGGATAGCACTCACATTTTTAAAACTTTACATAAATATAGTCCATGAGTAAGAAAACTTCTACGAAAACTTACCATCTCAATTTTTTTTCAACATGTTCTCTTACTCATGGACTATTATATGTAAAGTTTTAAAAATGTGAGTGCTATCCATTCATGACCATAAGAGAACAAAAACAGTTTTTTTGTTTTTCATTGCTTTAAAAAAATATGGGTTTGTTTCGATGAATAAGTCTTCAATGGTGGGAAGGACTATAATTCCTTTGTGATATTGGACAACTAAACAGGGTACTGCCCCAGTGTTCAAATTTTTTGAAAATAATATGGTAGGCTTAAGACAGGAGAGGGGTTTAAAAAAAAGTAGTGCTCATTAAATACAGGCATTTTCAGCCTTTTTTTAGGACACGTCTATCCACATTTGAAGAGCCATATCTCAGAAACTAAACAAGATACCAAGCTAAAATTTTGGTTTTCCTCTAATGAGACATGGAGGAACATTTTGACCAAAAATCAGGAAAAACTGAGGACCATGGTGTCAGACCTGTTCCAACTGATATGGAATTGCCCATACGGCGGCCATCTTGAATTTTTGGACAAAATTTAACATGCCCCAAGTCTTAATCTGTTTCAATAGGGGTTCTGACCAGGAATCCATTGAGAAAACTTTGACAGAAAACTAGGCCCAAAAAGTTGAGCAAATGACCTGTCTAATAATGCTGTCTTTAAGAAAAGTGGGCCCTGTTACTCGAAGCACACTGCGCATAGACCTTACGCAAAGCCTACGCAAAAGATATGCAACTCAAATGATTCGCTATAGTAACGTAGCCAAAAAAAGTTGCGACTGCTTCAGACCACACGTAGCCTAACGCACGTAACTGTTTGAGTTATGTGTGACTTGCAACAATTTTCATTAACACCCGGATCATTACGAGTTCGTAAGCCATGCGTAAATTAAATTTACATTTGATTGTCGAGTTACAGGAGGACCCTGATCAGTAGCCTAGTCTGTGCCTACAGGTAGCCTACAGTTTAACATGTAATATGAAGACAGTTCACATAACTTTATTGGTTGGTTAAACACATGTAGCCCTCTTTTGCCTCAGAGGGGTGTGCTATTGTAACCTGGGTCCTAGGGTATGGTTCTCACCTGTTAAGCCTGCTGCTGTTTAACCAGAGTAGCTTAAGCAGCCCTATGGTATAAAGGTTATACTTTGCTCTAAATAACCAGTGAGTGGAGACGGAGTCAATATAACACAAAATAATGTATTATGAAACACCATAAAATTACCATATGGCAATGCAATTGAATTAAACAAATATAAAGATACAAAAAGTATTCCAATATGTATGCCTAGGCACTAGGCGGGAGTCAAATGAGCTGAGCCACCTTGAGGGTCAGTCTCAGTGGGAAGTTCCAGGCAGTATCAACAGTAATGAATTGAATACGAATATAATTCTATATGGGATATGTATCAACAGAGTACGCTAAAAACTAGTGGTTCAAAACGGTATCTATAGCAATCAATACATTCCCTGTGTGGTATTAAGTAATAAAAAGATACACTAGTTTATATGTATAACTTTAAGTATATATTAATTAATAAATCACTGTGTGAGAATATGTGTAAAGGCTACACTAAACAGTAGCAAGTAAAGAGGTAAGTATATAGTAATTAATAAATCTCTGTGTGGAAATATGTGTAAAAGCTACAGTAAACAGTAGCGAGTAAAGAGGTAGGTATATATTAATTAATAAATCTCTGTGTGGAAATACGTGTAAAAGCTACAGTAAACAGTAGCGAGTAAAGAGGTAAGTATATAATTATTAATAAATCTGTGTGGAAATAGTGTAAAAGCTACAGTAAACAGTAGCGACTAACCCCGTATACACTCTCACCGATTAACATTAATCAGCATCAACATTTGCAAACTGACAGCAATAGTCTGAGATGACCAGTCACTCAACATACAGACAAAGACATAACATACAAAAGCCGGCAAAATAAAATAAAACCCCCGTTGCAGGCCTGTTTTAGCTTGTGTTGACAGGTGATGGGTTGTACTCACGGTCCCTTTAGTGACAAACTGTGCACCAGAGTAGAGCTTAGATCGGGCCCAAAAAATCAAGCCCGAACCGGCCCGAGCCCGTGCACGTTGTGTCCGAGCCCGGCCCGGCCCGACATATTGACTGTAATTATGAGCCCGAGCCCGATTTAAACCCGACACTTTTTTAAATGCGTGAGCCTTATAACTGACGTTCTCAACTACAATTACGAGTTGTTTGAACTACATAAATCTGAATTAGGCCTATCTTAATGAATAATGAAACAAGGACTAAGCATGTAAACTTCGTTGTTTGTTTATTCTGAAATGGATCACAAATGGATCCGAATGAAGAAACGCAAATGTCAAAACGAAACGCCAACGCAAATGTTGTCACTGTCCACGACTTGTTCGAAACTCTTCCATACGTCCGACTTTCCTCCAGACTTGCTCAAAGTTAATTCTCCTGATTTAATTTTCTTCTTTATATCGTCCATCTCCATGTTGCGCTTAAACTAGGCCACACAATGTTCTACAGCAGAGCAGCAGTGTGATGCGTGCCAGTGGAGGAGACCGTGCGCATGATGTGTTGCATTTTGTAACTTGCAACTTTGTACACATTTTGTTACTTAAAGGTTGGGTACGGAATTAGCAAAACGGACGGCAGAGTTTGAACATATACAACCTCAAGTCCCGCCCTCCATGCACGAGCGACAATTCAAATGCGCAGCGCGAGAGCGAGCCAGGCTAAATGAAATGCCATCCTGGCGTCTACAGCACTATGAGCTCTAGTCTCCATACAATCACTCACATCAACTTCCCCAATTACATTCTTTAGGCTATTCACCTCCAAAGGGTTGTAGTACATATGGTTCAGTAGCCATAGGTGTGTATATTTGAACAGAATCTGGTTTGTTCTTACCAGGGCGATTATCTCCTGAAATATCCGAGTTTAGTGCTGCCCCGTTGGTTCGCCTATTCCACCGTAGCTCCAAGCTGTTAAGTTTCGATTTCATGTTTACAGCACTCTTCGTGTCATGGTAAAATGTAATTTTTGCTACATAGCTTATTTATTGCGTGGGTGATTGAGTTTCCGTAGGTATCCGCTGCCTTAGTTAGTTTGTATAGAAATGAAGTGACACAACAAGAGGGGAACATGGACGTGCAGCAGCAGGCAGTTGGTTTCGTTTCAGCACTGACTCGCGTTCACCAGCTTTCGAAAGGGTCGCGCGCGGTGGGGAGGGGGAGTAGGAAGGAAGAGGAGTAAGACGTTAGATTGACGATCGAGCTGTGAAATGATGGTATGGGGTGAGGAATTCTATTGGCTGGAGTTTTTCGAGCCCTGCCCGTTCCGCAGATGATTGACGTGTTTAATTTCCATTTCAGTGCTTCCAACTTAGTGGCTATAAGTGGGTTAGGAATAGGATTTCAAGTGTTTTTGCAAAAATGGCCAAAAAAGCTCATTCCATACCCTACCTTTAAGCCTACTTTGCTAAAAAATATGTTTAATATTTCGGATAATGGCATAGTCTCCCCACCCAGTTAGGCTAATAAAGAAATTATATATTTTTTTAAAAAACACAAATGCTTGATCAAAGGCCCGACCCGGCCCGCGGGTCGGGTCGGGCTCGGGCTCGGGCAGAGAATCTAACCTCTACACCAGAGTGTAACTCTGTGTGTGTGTTTCCCGCACAACGGAGCCGCGCGAACAACCAGTGCCTCCAGTAGCAGCTAGCAAGCCGTTATCCCTCGAAGCCGGAGGAACCACTGGCTTTCTCCTGGTCACCAGTGGCGCTATCCGGTTGGCGGTGCTCCCTCGACGGCTACTCAGTGGAACCACAGGGGTACCCGGAATCCTGTGGCGCTAACTGAGCAGCAGTTATACTGGAGAACACTATCAGCGAAACGGTTTACTATGAAACTAACGTTATGGTTTACCTCAGAACAACCGCTAGCTGCTAGCTTAAACGTCACACTTAGCTAGAAGTTAGCAGCATGCTACGGTAAAATCCCCAAGCTGAGGGGCTGGAAACTTAAATAACAGTAACGTCGATCACTAAAAGGTAAAACACCCGTGATGTCCTGTATGAATTACTCCCTCAGGGAGACGAGGAGTTACTACCTACTTTCCAAGTAGCCTACTATATCTGTAGCTACTTCAACGTAGAAACCCCATCTTCTATCGTCTCATCCCCGCTCTCTCTGTCTCCCGCTCTGTGTGTGTGTGTGTGTGTTCCACCCCTCTCCCCCCACCAGATCCCGCCCATTAAGCAACCTGATAGGCAGAGAGGGGTAGCTGACAGTTCACTTGTCCTATGACATCTCTTATCTCAGCTATCACGCTAGGTTTCCCCCACCATGAAAACTACAGTTCCTCTCACACAAACCACAAAGTAAACAAAGTAGCAAAATGCTAACGATTCATATAGGGAGAATACCTTATAAAATGCTAATGCTTCATATAGGGAGAATACCTTATATAAAAATGAGTAAGCTAGTAGCTAGAGGGTTGTGAATTAACCCTGGGCTACACACACTAGCACAATATAGCCTATAAAACACAATCTGTAGTAGTGTAGGCTGCATATTAAAACGTTTTAAAACAATTTGACAAATTAAAGCCTATCTACCCTATTTTATATAATAATATTAGTTTGAAATAGTGTGTGTCTCAAGCTAGATTATTGATTACCTGGTTTGGTCCAACAATTATTCAGACTTTTCCTTATTCTGATAGTTTAAGTGTCCATTAGGCCTATGAAATCATCAGAAATGTGTAATAAGTACATAATAAGTACATAAGCACAGAGAAAGAGAGAGATAGTAAGAAAGAAAGAAAGAGGGTCCCTCACACTTTGGAAGACTTGTTTCCATGTTTTTTGTTTTGATCTGAAATCCAAAACGGGATAATAAAACAATGGTTGGTCGCCTAGGAGATGACCGAAACATTCTAGAGCGCGTATTGTCAAGCTGTTAACCAGAGACGGCATTCCATGTTCTTTGACTTAGCAGTTGCATAGCAACCACAAGCGTTCTGAGCTAGGCCTACTTCGCATAGCGGAAGAACTGGGCTAAATAAAACGATGGCAAATAATAATTATCCTTCCTAAAAATGCACTCGGGTATCTTTTTTTTGTTGGCAATAGAACTGTTGTATAAAAGCATTATCGCACTCGTGGTCGTGGTGTTGTTGGCCAATATCGCCACGGCTGTAGTTACCTACGGCACTCAGCCTAAAGGCACTGGCACACTCCTCCGTCTGCGTCACGCGGCACTGGACGTTTGACGTGCGTCATTTTAGACGCGTATACGAGGCATACTCCAATGTCTGTTGTTCTGAATGCGCGCCAGCCGATCAAGGTTAGCGCCTGCGCACTACGAATTAACTGTGATACTCTGCCCCGCCAACTGGGGGCGGTACGTTGAACCGGAAAGTAGGACACTCCCACCAAAGAAGAAGTTAAAAGCAGGTAGTCAGTCCCCATTTTAGCAGGTGTGCATTGGTACTGTCAGCATGTCAGCCTATGACGAAGAAGAGCTGTGTTGCCTGTTGCTGTTGTGTGAAGAAGAGCAACGCCTGAAGAAGAGAAGAAGGTGGGATGTGTGACCACTGAACGAAGGAAGAGCCAGAGAAGGAGTGTTCCACACTTATATACAAAAGATGCGGCTGTTAGATGAGGAGAAGCACCACGAGTACTTTCGCATGTCTGCTGAAAAGTTTGATGAGTTGGTTCGTCGCATCTCTCCATTTATCGTCCACCAGAACACGCACAGCACACCTGTGGGTATAGCTGAGAGACTTGCAGTCACTTTGCGCTACCTGAGTATGTCATGAATGACTATGGGCAATGCTAGACTGTGCTTTAATACTGTGTACTAATGTTATATAATGAATGGCTGTGGACAATGCTGGACTGTGCCTTAATATTGTGTACTGATGTTATACTGTGAATATGTGTGGTATATGGTTCATTGCTGATTGGGAACGCGCTGGCTGTTCCGTACGTGGGGGACTTTTAACAGACTAGCGTTTGTTATGATGAACTAAGCTGCGACTGGGTGGGACAACAGTCTAATTGCCATTGACTCTGTAATTGCTTGATGGGTTTGAAATGAGTTTTGGAATGGGATAGGTCCCCCCTCCTGATAAAAAGGGGCAGTCTGGAATGGTGGGGGAGCACGGAGGTACCGACGGTCTGGGAGGCACAACGCGGCTGGCTATGCGGGGGAAGACGGCTATACGATCGACGCCGGGTTGACATTCCACGCAAGCTAAGTATTACCAACAGGGACGTTGTTGTTTCATTGCTGTGTATTTCTACCTGTTTGAGAAGCTGCTGTGTACATCGGCGGGTGTTCTGATTACGGCTGTGTTGCAGCGGAGTGAGGGCGTCAGAGGAGGCCATCAGCTGACGGGGGAAGCCGACACACTGCGTGAGGACCACGGCGAAAGTTCCAATCATCTCGTAACCAACCGTGGGTGTCTTGGACAACTCTCATCGCTCTCTATTCCGAGGAAAATTAAGGGAAGTCTTTGTTCGTACTAAACTCTAGCTTATAACCTTTGCCAACTGCTCTGTGAGAGCTGTGACTGAGCCACTGTGTGTTTTGGTTCCGGTATAGCCGTGGAGGCGGAGCCTGGGCTACTACGCCTGCAGACGTTGACAGGGGATGTTCACCGTGGCCGGAACGGCACGACTACTACACCGACGGTGAACTTCGCCGCATCTGTGGGTTCGTTCCTCTGTGGATTATCGGGGACTGGAAGTGTTGTCTTATATACTGGTCGGTGGGGACAGCCGACCAGTACGGACTTATTTTACTAACTGGACTGTTGGCAGGGGACGTGGAGCGTGCTAGGCTGCATCACTGCTCGTCATTGCTGGGTTGGGAGCTTCCCCATTTTCCCCCCTTTTATTGTGTGGTTTATTGCACTGTAATGAATTGATAATGGAACATATTTATTGCTGAATTTGGCTTGGTTGTGTGAAGACTGCCGTGAGTCCTCTTGAAGTGTGCCTAGTGGGTGTATGCACTGTGTGTGTGGGGGTGTTAAACCTGCCTAGTCTTGCAAATGTTAATTGAGTGTGTGACTGCCCCTAGTGGTGCCCCTTCTACATCAGTCTGCTGACCTTCAGTCCTGTGTGTCTTGGTATGAATAAAAATTGAACTAAAACTTAAACCAAGTTGTGTTGTCTGTGTCTTGGGTGGATCTTAGGCCTGTGACTTGGGGAACAGTAGCCCTTGTGCACGACATTTTTGGCGTAGCCGGCAAGGATCCACCTTTAACACAAACAATATGGTTGATGAGGCACCACCGGGAGGGGCTAGTAATGTTATTATGATGCCATGGTTCTTGGGTGGGCCCTGGGTTCCTAAATTTGGGGACAAAGAAAAACAGACAGGTTTAGCAGACTGGCGCGGCCAAATTGAAACATTCATTCGTGCTCAAAATCTCAACCCAGCTCAGCAAGTAGACTTTGTGCTGAGTGCCCTACAAGGGGAGGCGAGAAGGGAAATCCTGCTACTCCCTGCTGGTGACCGGGACAGCCCAACGAAGATCTTCAAGGCCCTGGAAGACGTGTATGGAGAACAGGTCAGTGTAGTTCAGTTGCGGGCCCGTTTTTTCACCTGTAGGCAACAGGCTGGGGAGGAGGTGGGGGCATTCATCCTACGGCTTCGTGAATGTCTTGCTAGGTGGCGGAGTAAGGAGGAAGGGCCAGGTGACGACAGCGATGACGAGATGATGCGGTCACAGTTGGTGACGGGTCTTCGCCCAGGTCCGCTACAGACAGAGCTGCAGAAGCTGTTGAGGAGGAACCCCACCATGAAGTTTGCAGAGGTGAGCAGAGAGGCCAAAGCCGTGGAACAGGAGCAGGTCCATGGCAGCGAAGAGGCCAGCACTAGACGGACCTACACGTCCACTTCAGCCCCCACCGCAGCCAAGACTGCCGAGGATTGGCAGCAGATCCGGGAGAAGCTGAAGGCGGAGGTGTTGTCGGAGGTGAAGGGGCAGATTGATACACTCAAGGAGAGCATCTTGGGGGAAATACGGCAACAGTTTCAAGCAAGCCAGCCCCCGCAAGCACCGTCTGATTCGCGAGGTGCCAGGAATCGCGGCAGGTGGGAGACCATGAATCCTCCCCTGAGACGACGTCGCGAGAGGGCACTGAGGTGGGACGATCAAGGGCGACCAATTTGCCTGCACTGTGACCGGCCAGGACATATGCTGAGAGAGTGCCCACAACGACCAGCCCCGTCCCAGGATTTTTGACCCCCTCGGCCACTGTCGGGCAAGTGGCCGAGGAGGGAACCCAGACTGACACCCCCCTTAAGCCCGCTTTTATTGGGCAGTGTCCTGAAGTAGAAGTTACAGTACACGGGAAAAATATCCCCTGCATTCTGGACACAGGCTCACAGGTGACATTGTTTAGCCAGTCATTATTCCAGAATTATGTACAAGAGCCAGTCCACAGTGCTGAAGAGATCCCTTGGTTAACCTTAAAAGCGGCCAATGGACTCAACTTGCCCTATATTGGGTATGCCATTTTAGATTTCCAGATAGGGGGAGTAATAGTGCCTGCAAAGGGGGTGGTAATAGTGAAAGATGACTGCCTCCAATCAGACTACGGAATTTTAGGGATGAATGTAATTAAACACTGCTGGGAGGCCCTCCTCCAGGATACTCATCCTGGCCTCACTGCTTTCAAATCTACCATTCCCCGTAGAGCAGGTCAGGCATGGGAGAAGGCCTTTCAGGTTTGTCGGCGGGTACAAGCAACTGGTCCTAATACTGAGCTCCAGGGAACCGCACGGCTGCAGCCCTCAGAGGCCATCTTGCTACCCCCCCAGACAGAAATGGTAGTATGGGCTTCGGTACCTCAGGCCACAGGGCAGCTAACTTGCTGTGTAGTAGTGGAGGACTTGGGGGGCGAGGAGAGAGAGTGGAGAATAGGCCGGTCAGTGGTGCAGTTGAAGGCAGGCAAACTACCCCTCCTTGTATGCAATCCGCACCCCTACCCTGTGGAGCTACCCCCCCGCAAGCCCATAGCCCTGGTCACGCAGATAGACCCCAATGATGTCCAGGGCCAGAAACAGCTGGTATTGCGGCCTGTGGGAGGATGTGAAGTCGAGGTCGATGTGCGTCCAGTGAGCGCTGAGGATGACCATGACCATCCGGCCCTGTCTCTTCAGGGGGAGGGGTTGACTGAGGACCAGCAAGAGAAACTCACCGACCTGTTGCGGAAATGGACATGCGTGTTCGCCGCCCATGAAGAGGACTACGGACGGACCAGTGCGGTGCTGCATCCAATCCCCACTGGTGATGCCCCCCCAGTACGGGAGCGCTACAGACCAGTACCACCCAGCCTGTATTCAGAGCTGCGCACCCTGCTGCAGGGGATGTTGGCCAGTGGGATTGTTACTGAGAGCTCCAGCCCTTGGGCCGCTCCGGTGGTACTAGTGAGAAAGAAGGATGGTAGTTGGCGTTTCTGTGTTGACTATCGGAAACTTAATGCCGTTACCCACAAAGACTCCTTTCCCCTCCCGCGAATAGAGGAATCGCTGACAAGCTTGAAGAAGGCAAGGTGGTATTCGACCCTCGACCTTGCCAGTGGCTACTGGCAAGTTGAGGTTGACCCCCGTGACAAAGAAAAGACTGCCTTTGTTACGCCGATGGGGCTCTTCCAGTGGGAGCGGATGCCGTTTGGACTCTGTAATGCGCCCGCTACATTCCAGCGCCTTATGCAGAGGTGTCTGGGGGAGCGGGTGCACGACTATCTGTTAATTTATCTTGATGATGTGATTATTTACTCATTAGATTTCAACAGCCATTTAATCCATCTTGAGCAGGTGTTCGAGCGGCTCCATCATCACGGACTTAAGCTACAACCCCAGAAGTGTCGGCTCTTCGGGCAGGAGGTGAAGTATCTGGGCCATGTAGTGAGCCAGAAGGGAGTGGCCGTAGACCCAGAGAAGACCGCAGTGGTGCAGGATTGGCCTATCCCCACCACGGTGAAGGAAGTCCGCGCCTTCTTGGGTTTTGCCGGATACTACCGACGTTTCGTCTCAGGATTCTCGAAGATTGCACTGCCATTGAACAACCTGCTCCAGGGGACAGGGGGCAAGAAGACTGCAGCCATAACCTGGACGCCAGCCTGCCAGGGCGCTTTTGAGACATTGAAGGGGGCCCTCCTCCAGGCTCCGATTCTGGCTTATGCGGACTTTAAAGCTCCCTTTCGGCTCTACACTGATGCCAGCTTCCAGGGCCTAGGTGCAGTACTAGCTCAGATGCAGGAGGGAACGGAGAGGGTAATCGCTTATGCAAGTCGCAGTCTGCACCCAGCCGAGAGAAACGACAAGAATTACAGCTCCTTTAAGCTGGAATTTCTTGCATTGAAATGGGCAGTCACCGAAAAATTTAAGGATTACCTGTGGGGGGTGCCCTTCAAAGTCTTCACGGATAACCGGCCTCTGACTCATCTCCAAACGGCAAACCTGGGAGCAACGGAGCAGCGCTGGATGGCACAGCTGGCCAACTACACCTTCGAGCTCTGCTACAAACCCGGCTCTTCACACCAGAATGCGGACGCCTTGTCCCGGGTACCTGGAGCAGCCAGCAGCCACCTGGTGGGGGCCCATGTGCTTCCCCAACCCTCCGATGGACCAGATACCCGGGGGCCACCTGAGGTGGACGTCCCTCTGGCAGATTGGCCGGCACTCCAAGAAGCCGACGACGACCTGGGGTTGATACGCCAGTGGAAGGCCGAGGGGAAGTCACGACAACAGCTTGACCCACAACCCCTCACATCCAGTGGGCGGCGGTTGCTCAGAGAGTGGGAGCGCCTACAGCTGGTTGACGGGGTTTTAGTTCGGGCCAGCCGGGACCCAGTGTCCGGACAATCTCTGACGCCAGCAGTGGTGCCAGCTAGAGTGCAGCGGGAGATGTGGGCATCATACCACCAGGCTTTTGGCCATGCCGGCGGCCAGCGAATGGTGCAGGCCCTTCGAAGTCGGGTCTTCTGGGATGGCATGGCTCGAGATTCTGGGAACTGGGTGGCTGAGTGCCGGCAGTGTGTGCTGGGACATGCAGGACCAGAGGCGAGGGCTCCCCTCCACCCAGTGGTGAGTCAGTACCCGTTTGAGATCCTGGCATTGGACTATCTCTCGTTGGGGCGGGCAAATGACATTTATCCATATATGCTGGTAATCACTGACTTGTTTTCCAGATATGCAGTGGCCATTCCCACAAAGGATCAGACGGCCCAGACCACTGTAAAAATGCTATGGAGGTATGTCATTCAAGTGTTCGGCTGCCCCGAGCGTATCTTAACAGATAGGGGTGGCGCTTTTGAGTCCGAGCTCCTAAGGGAGCTTTGTCAGGTGTATGGGTGCACCAAGAGCCGCACAACCCCTTACCACCCTCAGGGTAATGGGGCTTGTGAGCGGTTTAATCAGACCCTCTTGGGGCTGTTGAACACGTTAGACCAAGAGGGCCAGACACGATGGCTGGAACAATTGCCATATTTGCTACAGGCTTACAACAACACCCCCCACAGCTCCACCGGCCTCGCTCCCTTTTACGTCCTGTATGGGAGACATGCTCGGCTGCCTGTCGACATGGCCTTGGGAATTTCTCCACCCCAAGTACGAGGTTCCATCAATGACTGGGTGAAACACCACCAGAGACAACTAGTTACGGCCTATAGGCAAGTGCAGGGGCATAGCCAACGGCGGCAAGAGTTGGACCAGCACCGTTACAATCGACGGGCCAAAGCTCTTCCTCTGGTACCAGGGGAAAGGGTCCTGTGTAAGAACTTTAGAAGGAGGGCAAAGGGGAAGCTGGGGCCATATTGGGTACCGAGTCCTTTTGTTGTTGTTTCTCAGCTCAACCCGGACCTGCCCGTGTATGTGATCCGTCCTGAAGGCAAGGAGGGTCCCACACGCACAATCCACCGGAACAACCTGCGCTCCTGTCCCGGGGGCTGGACTGGGAGCAGTGAAGTGGGAGAGCCAGGAGAGGTGGCCGCACAGGAGGAGGTAGGGTTTTGGCCCGTAAATTTTCAGGGCAACATAAGGCACCCAGTCCCTTCCCAGAACCAAATTGGGTCAAGTGAGCCTGGCCATAGGATAGTACAACAGGGTGGGGAAGGGTCATTGCTTACCTCTGTTGGGAGCACAGAAAATGGGGATACTACCCTTGAACTTAGGCGCTCTGTTAGGGGTAACCTTGGAAAGCCCCCCGCACGGTTTGGACACTAGTGTAGTGGTCGGGACGACCACAGGTAAAGAAGGGGGGAGAAATGTCATGAATGACTATGGGCAATGCTAGACTGTGCTTTAATACTGTGTACTAATGTTATATAATGAATGGCTGTGGACAATGCTGGACTGTGCCTTAATATTGTGTACTGATGTTATACTGTGAATATGTGTGGTATATGGTTCATTGCTGATTGGGAACGCGCTGGCTGTTCCGTACGTGGGGGACTTTTAACAGACTAGCGTTTGTTATGATGAACTAAGCTGCGACTGGGTGGGACAACAGTCTAATTGCCATTGACTCTGTAATTGCTTGATGGGTTTGAAATGAGTTTTGGAATGGGATAGGTCCCCCCTCCTGATAAAAAGGGGCAGTCTGGAATGGTGGGGGAGCACGGAGGTACCGACGGTCTGGGAGGCACAACGCGGCTGGCTATGCGGGGGAAGACGGCTATACGATCGACGCCGGGTTGACATTCCACGCAAGCTAAGTATTACCAACAGGGACGTTGTTGTTTCATTGCTGTGTATTTCTACCTGTTTGAGAAGCTGCTGTGTACATCGGCGGGTGTTCTGATTACGGCTGTGTTGCAGCGGAGTGAGGGCGTCAGAGGAGGCCATCAGCTGACGGGGGAAGCCGACACACTGCGTGAGGACCACGGCGAAAGTTCCAATCATCTCGTAACCAACCGTGGGTGTCTTGGACAACTCTCATCGCTCTCTATTCCGAGGAAAATTAAGGGAAGTCTTTGTTCGTACTAAACTCTAGCTTATAACCTTTGCCAACTGCTCTGTGAGAGCTGTGACTGAGCCACTGTGTGTTTTGGTTCCGGTATAGCCGTGGAGGCGGAGCCTGGGCTACTACGCCTGCAGACGTTGACAGGGGATGTTCACCGTGGCCGGAACGGCACGACTACTACACCGACGGTGAACTTCGCCGCATCTGTGGGTTCGTTCCTCTGTGGATTATCGGGGACTGGAAGTGTTGTCTTATATACTGGTCGGTGGGGACAGCCGACCAGTACGGACTTATTTTACTAACTGGACTGTTGGCAGGGGACGTGGAGCGTGCTAGGCTGCATCACTGCTCGTCATTGCTGGGTTGGGAGCTTCCCCATTTTCCCCCCTTTTATTGTGTGGTTTATTGCACTGTAATGAATTGATAATGGAACATATTTATTGCTGAATTTGGCTTGGTTGTGTGAAGACTGCCGTGAGTCCTCTTGAAGTGTGCCTAGTGGGTGTATGCACTGTGTGTGTGGGGGTGTTAAACCTGCCTAGTCTTGCAAATGTTAATTGAGTGTGTGACTGCCCCTAGTGGTGCCCCTTCTACATCAGTCTGCTGACCTTCAGTCCTGTGTGTCTTGGTATGAATAAAAATTGAACTAAAACTTAAACCAAGTTGTGTTGTCTGTGTCTTGGGTGGATCTTAGGCCTGTGACTTGGGGAACAGTAGCCCTTGTGCACGACAAGTACGGGAACATCCCAGGTAGCAGTTGCAGCTGACTACATGCTGGGAACACGTACAGTATCAAAGCTGATTCCCGAGGTGTGTCAGGCCCTATGGAAAGGTCTTCAGCCAGAGTTCGTGCCATGTCCATCGGAAGCACAGTGGGGCAACATCGCAGAGGATTTCTGGCGAATTTGGAACTTCCCTCTGTGTGTAGGTGCCATCGATGGCAAACACGTCCAGATTAAAGCCCCACCAAACGCCGGTAGTGATTATTTTAATTACAAGGGAACACATTCAATTGTTCTGATGGCTACATGCGATGCTCATTATCGCTTTACAATGGTGGATGTTGGTGCATATGGTCGGGAAAGCGATGGTGGTGTCTTCAAGGAAAGTGCGTATGGTGCAAGCATCCTCGAGGGCACTTTGGGTCTACCACCTCCAGCCAAACTGCCTGGCACGGACACTACAAGCCCCTACATGTTTGTGGCAGATGCTGCTTTTCCGCTGCATCGGAATTTGATGCGACCATACTCTGGCCATAACCTTCGAGCAGATCAGAGTGTGTACAACTATCGCCACTCACGGGCTCGCCGGATCATCGAAAACGCCTTTGGAATCATGGCCTCGCGGTGGAGGATATTGGGCAAGCCCATTGACTGCAGTGTGAACAATGCAACTCACATGGTTAAGGCATGTGTTGCTTTACACAATTTCCTTACTTGTGCGGATGTTGCAAACGCCGGTCGTCGGTACAACCCCCCCAACTACGCTGACACTGACAGACCTGACGGACAGGTGCAGCCGGGAGAGTGGCGACAAGTTGTGAATGGGGACAACGGCCTCGTAGATGTACAACTCGGTACCGCGAGGGCAGCTCGAGCAGCAATGTTGGTGCGAGACAATGTTAAGACATTTTTTCAAACACCGCAAGGTGCAGTGCCATGGCAAGAACGAGTTGTGCGCAGAGGTCTCCTCAATTGATTTCATATTGTCTTCACATCTGCCACACCAAAAAGTACGAAGCAAAAACCTGTAAATATGTTGTGTCAATAAAAGTCTTGAAGCAACTCTTTGTGTTCAGTACATGTTCATTATATGTCAGAATGTTTTCATTATCAATCATAATACCATCTCCTGTAATGCCTCGATCACGAAAAGGGTAATTAGGGAGTTTCGAGATTTTAGTTCAGCATTGTTCAGGGATAGGTGACAATGACTGCACCTGGAGCCGGAGGTAGGCTGAGCTACATACCTATTATTATTATTATTATGATAACGCATTATGTCCGGGCAAGGCGAGAATGCATCTCGATCAACAGGTGTTACTGAGGAGTTTCGAGATTTTAGTTCGCATTGTTCAGGGATAGGTGATAATGACTGCACCTGGAGCCGGAGGTAGGCTGAGCTACATACCTTTTATTATTATTATGATAACGCATTATGTCCGGGCAAGGCGAGAATGCATCTCGATCAACAGGTGTTACTGAGGAGTTTCGAGATTTTAGTTCGCATTGTTCAGGGATAGGTGATAATGACTGCACCTGGAGCCGGAGGTAGGCTGAGCTACATACCTTTTATTATTATTATGATAACGCATTATGTCCGGGCAAGGCGAGAATGCACCTCGATTACTGAGGGGTTTCGATATTTTAGTTCTGCATTGTTCAGGTATAGGTGATAATGACTGCACCTGGAGACGGAGGTAGGCTAGTCTAGGCTACATTTGTCTTATTATCATGATAAGCATAGGCCTACATCCGATGATGCTTTCTGGAACAGGTTGGAATTCACCTATCCTTTTATAATTATCCTATATAGGTCATGTTCTTTAAACAGGCGAGGCCCCAGAGCTTATCTGTTCTCTCACTTCGCACGGACTAATGAATGGAATGGCAACAGATGTGAAATATAAACATGCTTTTAATTAAATAAATGTGAAACTAGCAGTGCAATGAAAAAATGCTTTACAGTACAAGGATGACTTGTAGACATATTGTAGACATAGGCTACTGTTCTTCTGGATGGCTCTCGTCGAACCACTTCTGGACCACCTGCATCACCTCGATCTTGCAGCGTCCTCTTTGCCTCATCGGTATCATCGACAGCGTCTTGCCAATGTCGTCTGTGAATGACCTCTCCTCGTTCATCAGACTGGCATCGATCCTCTCGAGGCGCTTGGTCAACGCCACTTGCACGGCCGACATCGGTTGTTCCCGCTTCCTTTTCTTTCTTTGCGACGCTGATTCAGAAGCGGGAGTCGGCGAATCTGTGTCAGTGGACAGTGGCACTGGCTCATCGGTCTCAGGGGAGCTTGCAGCCGAAGGACCGGGGTCAAGCGTGGTCTCGAGCGTGGTCTCGAGTGTGGTGTCGAGCGTGGTGTCCAGGGTGACACTGTCGTTCTAAAAATAAAATAAAATAAAATGTATGAGACACAATATCTTAACAACTGACGATTTGTTGTATTCCAACATTATCAGACAGATCCATGTAGCCTAAACAAATAAATAAACAACTGAAGTTTTGAGAATTCACTTACCAAAGGTGGCACGTTTGACTCTGTGTGGCGGTGTTTCACGCAACTCGATAGCCAACCAAGCTGAGCAAGAACAGGGGCTCTGCTGACACTGTCACCGGCAGCACCACTCCTTCCCTTTGCCTTTTTCTTTGCTTTGACAAATTTGTCGCGCAAAACTTTCCATCACTGGCGACAAGTCTGCTCATCCTTCCCTAGCGTCTGTGCAATTTCCCTCCAGGAGGTCTGACACCGGAAATTGTCCTTGTACTCCCGCAGGGAAGTCGTACAGGTGATCTCCTCACCTCCTCTGCCAGTCGTTCGTCCTTTGCTGCATCCATCGTTGTTATAGTAACCAAACAAGTGTTCTTCTGTCTCTGTTTGCTGCGTTTTAAGCGTTGTTTCTGTACGTGCTCCACCTACTGGAGGGGCGTGTTTACAGCAGTTCCGTTTCACACATGCGCAGTCTACGCGTGAAAGAGACGCGCGGTCTTAAATTTTGGTCGACTAAAGGCTCTAGCACACTCCTCCGTCTGCGTCACGCGCACGCGGCACTGGACATTTGACGTGGGTCATTTTAGACGCATATAAGAGGCATAAGCCGCCTTCACATTGGCACAGTAGATACGGCTGCGAAACGGCCGGAAGTCATTCATTTCCTATGGAGATTCGCAGACCGTATGCGAATGGGTCCGAACAGTGCGGTGCGAAAAAAATCGGGTCCGTTGGTCATCCGCATGCGTTAAAATAATTGAACTCGTACGACAGCAACGGACGGTTCCTATCCGAAGGAAGTTAGCGTTGCTATGGTACTGATAAACAAATTGAATATCTATCTTTTATAATGTCATATTACATGCTTTTTAACGATAAAGTTTAAAACAAAAGTCATCGAAAAGGAACGTGTATGATCCATAGTGGTGCACAAGCCCATCTTGTGAAAAATAAAATGAACGGTTGATGTAAAATAAATAATTATTTCCAAACGAAGTTTTTTGTCATGTCACTGTCTTACATGGTCTTTTAACACTATTAGGGCAGTTAGACAATTAATTTAGAAAATAAAATAGCACTATTGTACATTTTACTCCCAAACTCGAAAAGCCTCCGACACTTCCAACGGTCAAGTCCGACGTCGTACGGGGGTGCACTGCGAATCACGGAGTGCCAATGTGAAGGCGGCTTTACTCCAACGTCTGTGTCCTGAATGCGCTCCAGCCGATCAAGATTAGCGCCGGCGCACTACGAATTAACTGTGATACTCTAGGATGTGCGACCACTGAACTAAGGAAGAGCCAGGGAAGGAGTGTTCCACACAAAATACACAAAAGATGCAGCTGTTAGATGAGGAGAAGCACCACGAGTACTTTCTCATGTTTGCTGAAAAGTTTGATGAGTTGGTTCTTCACATCTCTCCATTTATCATCCACCAGAACAGGCACAGCACACCACGCGTAGGTTAGCATTCCAAGTTACAGCTAAACTAATGGGTTAGCTTATGCTAATGTGTATGAGAAATCCCATAGAGATGCTAACGGTTAGCATAATCGATAAAAGTATATATTTAGAGCGAACTTCAGTCCATTTACACAACTTGGATTACATAGGAGGTCTTTGTTTACAACTGACTATTAAAATACTCAAAGACTAATGTTTTGTCATCATATAACAACGTTAGCGTGTAGGAAACACCAGTTTAAGTGTTCTTCTGTCTCTGTTTGCTGCGTTTTAAGCGTTATTTCTGTACGTGCTCCACCTACTGGAGCGGCGTCTTTACAGCAGTTCCGTTTCACACATGCGCAGTCTACGCGTGAAAGAGACGCGCGGTCTTAAATTTTGGTCGACTCAAAGACGCGACGCATGCCGTAAAAATGACGCAATTCTCGTCACGCGCTCACCAGTGCCGCGTGCGCGTGACGCAGACGCGCGACCATACTCGGGCCTTCAAAGACGCGACGCATGCCGTAAAAATGACGCAATTCTCGTCACGCGCTCACCAGTGCCGCGTGCGCGTGACGCAGACGCACGACCATACTCGGGCCTTTAGGCTTCGTGCCTGCGGCGAACCACAGCCGTGGCGATATTGGCCAACAACACCACTCCCACTCGTGTGATAATGCTTAAATAGACTAGAACTCTATGGTTTAATTATGCGTTTGGTCACGCACAAATTCGTTCTTGGCTATAGCGTGTTGAGGTGGATTATTACGTCCTGCTTCAGAAGCTAAGCAAGGTCTACTATGGTCGGTAAGTGGATGGGAGACCGTACCATGAACTATAACGTGGCTCTACCAAAACATCAAGCAGTGACGGTAGCCTGTTATGTTTTCCTTTGTCTTCCATTGCTTCAAAGCTTCACACATTACTCGGCACATTTAGGGAAATGTGTCGAGCAGCGCTCGGGGCTTCATTTGCCCATAAATCCTTCCACACGACACTAACTCCGGTAATAACAACGTAAAAGCACATTAACATACACATACAAGGCGCACGGGTTGTTTGTCTACTTGCATATCCTAAATTCACTTTAAACGTCGTGCTTTACTCATGTTTCCCACTAGCAGCTTAACTGCGTAGCTTCTCACACGACGTGTCTTCTCCTTCTCCTCACATTCTCCTCCACTCACCCACTTCCTACTCCAAACCTGACCTCTCACCCCGGATGCTGATTGGATTCATATCAAAAGGTAAGTAAATTAAACTAACTTATTTATTTATTCTTACAGGTAACCTTATTCTCTTATTTATCACATTCTTAACATTTTAACATGACAATATTAACATTATGAATTAGTATTCATTTTAACCTTTACATTATGCTCATTATGAATTCACATTCCATGTAAATAAACAAACATGAAAATAAACTTATAACCAAAATTCCATAGGGTTACACCTGATTTTATTTTAATTATGTTATCAAGCAAGTGAAAGAAAACTGTATCAAAACCCATCTGGGGATAATGCACACACACACACACACACACACTGAGTTTTCCCGGAGCACACACACACACACGCACGCGCACACACACACACACACACACACACACACTCGGAGCAGTGGGCAGCTCTTGATCGGGCTCCAGTAGAGCAGTTGGGGGTTAGGTGCCTTTCTCAGACGGATGTCGATATGTGCTTTTCAATCACTCTCCACTTCCACATTGTCCTATAGGGATTGGTCTGACCTTATTAACTGTGAGGCCTCGGAAACCTGGGCTGGGCTACCCATATATCTAGAAAGGTATGTGAAAATAATTGCATATGTCTTATGTCACCCTTTATATCAAAGAACATCATAGATCATAGATATACGTTTTCTATGTCCTACTGTATATGTGTAAGTGGGACTGTCTGGAATCTGGCAATATGAGAACCATGATAGTGTGATACTCTAGCAATGAACGAAATCATACTGCCATAAACCGGTAATTCATTTACTATTATATGAATTGGTTTCTTCACTGTCTTCCTCAAGTCTTCTAACCGACCCCTTTGATGAAGAATGGGCCTCATTCTCCTCTGCATTTATGACTCTAAAGCTGTGCTTGTGTGTATGTGCGGATGCAATATGTGTGTATTGTTGTTGTTTTGTTAATTCATTACCCATCTCATAATTTCAGCCTGAGTTACTAGCATTGCCAAGCAGCACTACCACATAATGGCACACTCACAGCCAAGTACTACTAAGTACAGTCATCCTCATTCTGTTGTATTTTATCACTTAATAATTTCCAAATATCTCAATGGAATGCATCCTGTCCAAGCAGAAACAAATACATCGTTGAAACAGACATAGATAAAGACGGTTAGAAGGTTGCCGCCCCCTCTGTGGGGGAAAACATGCTAACATCACACATGAAAGTCAATGGGCTAACTTGCTAGCAGAACACAAATGTTTTCCCCCACGGGGGGGTGTTTCAGCCATGGTTAACACGGTAACTGGGGGCGGTAACCACGATTATGACGAGATGCCGTCTGTATGTATACCGGTATCTGTTGTTGCATCTATTATTAAACTCATTGTGAGGTTCTCTCCCCACTGTAGTGTCTGATGATGAAGAAGCAGAGCCTACACTTTGTCTGTGCCTGTGCCTACAAGTTGTTTGATTAATAATTCATTTTGTTGATGCGCTGAATGTGTTTGACTTAGAGCCGTTATTATATTATAAACCGGCTATAAAGAAATGAAATGCTCTATGGCCTTTGCTCCCCAAGTTATGGGAGTGTACAGTTCCTTGTTCCTTGGTGAAACAGCATTCAGTAGTGAAAAGAGTTCAAAAAGTGGACAAGGAAAATATATCCTATAAGGATTTGATATTAGAACAGGACTGTATTCATTTGTAATCAAAATGTCTTGTCAGACATCATGTGCTGTTTATCTCAAGTGCTGTGAGCGGTAACTCAGCTACAATATGGGAACTTCTCTGTGTGTTTGGATTGTGATCCTCTTGGCCTGTTGGCTTACAGACTTCATTCACAGTCTTCCAAAGGGTGAGTACGAGAAAGCAAGACAGATGTATTTTCTAGTTAATATGTATGTCTGTCACTCCTACTTAAAGTTTGTTTTGATTGTGTAGCCATTATTTTTGCAACTATTGGCAATTTCAGCAAAACTCTACTGACTAATCACCATAAAACCATACAGCAAACTAGCAAAACAAATATTTAGCAAAATCATGCAATTCTTAGCTTGATGTAGTTGTACTTAATTATATTCAGAGTTTGAGTCTGGTGTCAGTCCAATAGGATGGACATGTCATGTTTCAACCAATGCAGTTGGACACAAGCCTCTGCAACTGGATAGACCTAACCAATCAGAAGCGACATACAGTATACGAATCCTGTTGGGTGTACAACAAAACTCATCTTTCTTCTCAACAAATATCTTATTTGCTGTTTTCTGTTCATTTGTTTTAAGTTATTGCACTGTCAACTGATGCAATAGTGAAATCTAAACTTCTCTAGCAACAGTTTTTTTGTTCAAAATCGACAAAATGAAAATCAACCCAAGCACGATCAGCTGACATGAATGATTAGGCACCCGTCTGTCCATTATTGTATAAAGCCCGCCCAGATGATTTCATTGGTGTGAATCGCTCTGGTTCAGGCATAGAGGATTCTCAATGGAGAGACTGCAGACTGAATTTCATAAAGTCAAATTTTGTGAGCGGAGTAAGTCCAGGCTACAAATGTTGAAAACTCTCAAAATTAATTTGATGTTTTTGTGTGAAAACACAAAGTTCAGGCAAGCATAATGTGAATAAGCACACAAACCAACGACACACTGAAAGTATAAATGGAAATACATATGGCTTTCGCTTTCTCTGTATGCAGGGCATATCCGTGGCCTACTGGTTAGGGCTGCTGGTTCTATCCCCGACCAGCAGGAAAGTGTGGGCAGGGGGAGTGGTTGAGCGCCGCTCTCCCACGCCCACGCAGACAGCTCACTACTCCGTCTTAGTGTGTTTGCTTCTCCTCACTGTATGCTGTGTGTGTTTCACTAATTCACAAATTGGGATAATTGCAGAGACCAAATTTCGGGATCAAAAGAATTGGTAACACTTTACTTGACGGGTTCATTCATAACACATTCATAACAGTTGTCATGAACTGCACATGAAGCATTGACTGATTCATGAAACATGACATTCATGCCAACACTTTCATGAATGTGGAAGACAAAACGACGAAAACTTGTCAAAATAAAAGTCCGACAATCTAGTA
Source organism: Sardina pilchardus (assembly GCF_963854185.1). Taxonomy (NCBI): domain Eukaryota; kingdom Metazoa; phylum Chordata; class Actinopteri; order Clupeiformes; family Clupeidae; genus Sardina; species Sardina pilchardus. The sequence goes on along the minus strand of NC_084994.1, from coordinate 30,981,778 downwards.
ATCCATATGATGAATCCTGCAGCGTTTGTTAACATCTCATGAATATTTTATGAAGTCTACTTCAAATGTCACTTTACTATACGATTTGTGAAGTATTCATCATACTGGGAAGTGAACTACTAGTGACATTCCTGTTTTATATATTAAGTCATTGGTGTAGACAATTATGCATTCTTCAGAGGTTATAAAATAAACCAACAGACAAACAAAAAACTAAATTCTCCTGCACTGGACTTCCCCGTTGACTAAGATGTGACATGATCAGGTTGGCTAAAACAAAAAAGACAGCAATGCTGCTTTGCGATTTTTGGACTTTCATTTAAACAAGTTTTTGACGTTGTCTTCCACATTCATGAAAGGGTTGGTATGAGTGTTGAGTCATGTTTCATGAAACAGTCATGAATGCTTCATGTGCAGTTCATCACAGCTGTTATGAATG